>NC_135725.1:45596485-45889987 GCF_964656455.1 Halichoerus grypus | reverse complement strand
ACATGTGAAATGTGTAGGGGTGAAGATGGCATGACATCTTCAGCTTATTTTAGAATGATCCAGGAAAAAAATATATAGACATATATTGATAAAGCAAATACAGAAAATGTTAATAGTTACTGAATCTAAGCAGTAAGAATATGGCTTTTCATTGTATTTTTCTTAAAACTTTTCTTTTGTTTGAAATCTTTTGTTATAAAAACATAGTGAATAAATACATTATTTTGAGAAAAATTTTAGTAAAAGCACAGTCTTTCACTTTCAGAGTGGATTTTCTTCCATCAGTTGATGAGCATCATTTTCTCTTCAGTCCAGTATATTTTTCATTGTGGTTTAGAGTCCTGCCCAGAGATGTCCAGTGTTTCTACTATAATTTAGTAAATAATAAACTTCCAATGATGATATATCATACTTTATACAGCATTATGTGATTATTATGAGCAGTTAAGAAGCTCTCCAGGCAGTAACTCGTGTAGTAGAACCTGCTACAAAATGACGTATGTAGAACTATTTTGAGAAGTTCCTAATGGTTAAAACGAAGGCTTCAGAGCCAGCAGTAGTTACAAAGAAAGCTGCTTCTACAAGATATTCCCCATGTCATCATTCCCTAATTCTGCAACAGATTTTTAATTCCAGTGCTGAAAATAGTGCTGAATATTTGGCCAAGAAGATGGTACTAATCATAGTATCCATACCTCCTGGCTCCATTTGACTGTAATGCAGTTAGGATTCCCAGAGCCTATCTTTTCCATTTCTGTTGCAGCAAGGCTACTTCTGTTTTCAATAGTACACAATTTCCGCTATGCTATTGACAGATAACAGATAAGATATGCCCTAGGAGACCACAGCCACTATCTGGAACCAGAAATTTTATTTTAAGGCCTGAACCTTCCAACATCATTAGTCCATTACTATTTCACCAGCAAAAATAGAGCCCTGTCTTCCCTTAATGGCAGACCTCAGTTTCATCTCTCTTTTTCTGTTTATACTTTGTTTTTATGTGATTAGATGGATGCATGATGTTTGAAAATACTTTTAAAATCATGTACTTTTTGTTCAAAGAAAAGTTAATGATTAAAGCTCTCAATTTCCCTAAAAAGTTTTATGAAGATTAGATGGCTTCCACTTACTGAATAAATTTCCTTCTATCCTGCCTGGAAGGTGAATTCAGAGGGTGTTTTATGTTTACTTAGAGAATGCAAAGAGAGTAGTGCCTTGGACCCAGGCAAGTAAGTACATGAAAAATGTTCAACACCATAAACCATTAGAGAAATGCACATTAAAATCACAATGAGATATCATTGTGCCTATTAGAATGGCTAAAATAAATAATGACAATACCAAATGCTGGCAAGAAAGCAAAAGAGCTGGATCATTCATACGTTGTCGGTGAGAATATAAAATGGTATAGCCACTCAGGAAAACAGTTTGGCAGTTTTTTTCTAAAACTAAAAATGATCTTATGACCCGGAAATTGTATTCTTGGGCATGTATCTCAGAGAAATTAAACTTGCTTTTATGCAGACATTTGTACATCAGTGTTCGTAGTTTTATTCACAATGGCCCCAAACTGGAAACCATCCAAAGGTCCTTTAATGGGAGGATGTGGTACGTCCATACCATAGAATATGACTCAACAGTAGAAAAGGAACAAACTCTTGATACATGAAGCAGCTTGGATGGACTTCAAGGAAGTTGTACCGAGTGGGAAAAGCCAGTCTCAAAAAGATACATTCTGCATGATCCCACTTATATAAAATCATGAAATAATTTAGATGAATAACAGATCAGTGGTTAGGGATGAGGAGAGGGGGTGGGTAGAGATATAAAGGGGTAGCACAAGGCAAGCTTGTGGTAATGATACAGTTAACTATCTCAATTGCATCAGTGGTTACATGAAGCTACCCATGTGATTAAATTGCATAGGGTGACACACACACCATACACAATCACAAGGAAATGCACATATAACTGGTGAAATCTGAATGAACTCTATTGATTATACCAAAGTCAACTTCTTGGCTGTGATATTGAACTATAGTTAATATGAGATGTTATCTCAGGGGCGGGGGCGGGAGACTAGGTAAGCGTGCATAGGACCTCCCTGTACACTTTTTTTTTTGCAACTACAATCGGTTGTGTTAATCTGTAATTATCTGTTAATCTGTAATTATTTCAAAGTGAAAAGTTGTTTTTTTTTTAAGTGCTTCCTATTAGTTTCTACCTAGGATTGTGATGAAGATGAGCGTTTAGCACAGTATCTCAGCGTAGTTAGTGCTCAGCAAAAGTCAGCAGGGGTTTTATATATGAACTCTGCTGTTGCTACTTAATTGGAAGACTATGTTTGAGAAGAGAGATTTAACCTAGAATATAAGTTCCACAAGAGCAAGGATTTGGGCTGTTTGATTCCCTATTGTATCCCCATACGTAGAACAGTTCAGCACATATAAATAAGGTGCTCATTAAGTATGTGTTGGAGACTGAATGAGTGATTTTGAAGATACCATGAAGAAAAATATGTGGCAAATGGAGCAAGAGGGAATAACTTGGACACAAATAAAAGAGTTAAAATGGCAATTTGCCAGGTCTGCCTTCTGGATAGGAAAGGTAAGTGAGCCAAGAAGATGTTGAGGATAAATTTGAACCTCAATGTGACTCTCACTTCCCTCGATTACAATAGTCTTAGGGGGACAATTTAGAATTTAACCATCTTCATGTCAAGCCCATTGGTGACTTCTAGTCCTCACCATGCACTCTACTTTTCTGGGGTGCCCAGGTATATCATGGTCCTTGCCCAATGGATCTGTTCCTTAATGCCTTGTTCTATTCAGTGCTTCCACCAGCTAAAAGATCACTACTACCGCACTCTCCTCTGCCATTAGTAGGACAGGTGCACCTGTATTGGACCACCAAAAGGAAGACTGGCTCTCTCAGGTTAAAGGGCCCATGCAATAGTGACTAGGCACATGGTCCCAGGGACTAAGCCAAAGAATTTTTAGCTGATACCACTCTCTATTAGTCAAAATAGTTTCTGCTGACCCTGGTCTTAGCCCCAACACTGGATCCAGGCCCCTCAACTCTTTTCCCTCTCAGAATGAGTTTCCTGCCTATTTGATCATCCTCCTTCCTTGCAAAGCTCTAGACCCACCTCTTTGTAACTGTCAATCAAGACATCAGTGTTCAGTGTTGCAAAGATACCTATGTTCAAGAGGTTGACAATCCCAGCCAAGCAAACAAAATGGCAAACACCGGCAATCAGGAATAAGTGTGAAATGCCAATTTTAAAATAGGAGTTCAAAGAAGGGAGGTTTTATATTATTACATTTTCACAAGAATGAGGAAATAGAGGCCTGGTCAGTGTATACATCTCAGATACATAGGAGGAAAATAAATCAAGAAACAGTGGGTCATTAGCAGTATCAAATGGTAAGAGAACAGTGACATAGTTCCATGTTGGGCTGAAAAGAAGCCATTTGCCTCCAGCTTTGTTATATTTGAGCATATAGGCTCATTAAAAAATATATCTAATTTCACTTATTTATTTATTTATTTTTATTTTATTATGTTAATCACCATACATTACATCATTAGTTTTTGATGTAGTGTTCCATGATTCATCGTTTGCATATAACACCCAGTGCTCCATGCAGAACGTGCCCTCTTTAATACCCATCACCAGGCTTATTTATTTTTAAACATGCATCTAGCACCACTGTGCTAGGTACTATGAAATAATATAAAATGGGGAAAAATGGTCTCTGCCCTCAGAAGGGTGTTCAGTAATGGGAAAGAGAGAAATGAGACAAATAATATAAAAGAACGAACTAGGAAGCAAATAGGGAGATACAGCGAGTGTGAATGAAATACGGATGTAGCCAAGCAGTGTCCCAAATGAATGCCATTACTGTCCCATCTCTGTGACATGAATGATCTTAGTTCCCTCCTGGGCTCTCTTGGGAACAAGAGAGCAGATCAAGAAATGGGACCAATTCTCAATATCAGTACATTTTCGACAGGAAATGTTGTATAGTTCATATTTGTGCCCTTTATTGTTTTACCCAAAGTTTAATTACATTTTCATTTGTATTATTAAATATTTAAGTTGGGTTTACATGATAGACATTTGCTTCCTGAGAATTCCAAAACCAAGGTCAGCAAATCTGGCATCTCTCATTTTCTGCACACGTGGAAATTGTATCACATCCTGTAGGAGCCAGGTGCTGGTATGGTGAAAGTGAACTTTCTAGATCACAAGTTAAAATGTGGTGGAGAATCAATATGTTATATTAATGAGGTTACACTGTATCTAGGAGATCATAAAAGTGAAAAGTTACATATACCAAAATCATAAAGTTACATTCAAATTACAGTCTTTTGTTCTCCTTGGAGTTCAGAGTTTCTTTTTTTTAGTCTTAAAAATGTGAAAGTTCTTTTACAAGGTTTGTTGCCAATAATATTGCCAAAAATTAATCACACTTCCAATTTGATTACTTTCAAGATGCACTTTAAATATTTAGTGCCCTTTTCTATATGTTGGGTTTATAATTCTATAGACAGAATCGTGTTCTTTATATTCCTCATAGCCTTTGCCAGCTTCTCTTCAAACCAGAGTGGATGTTTAATGTGTGATTAATAAATTAATCATAAAGTTGTTTATAAAGGTTATGGTTAGGCCACAGTTGATTCACTTAAGTATATCCTTAAATATAACACTTAATGTTAAGTGATCTAACTACTATCCTTTCTGTGTAGTTAATTTTACAATAATAGTATATTCTGGGATGTGAGCTCTGCGAGGACACAGATTTTTTACAGTTTTGGTCACATATGTATCCCTAGAACCTGGAAGAATGCCTGGCATATAGTAAGTGTCCAGTAAATATTATCAAATAAGTATTTTTAAGTGACTAAATTTTTTAATTCAAAACTTCCTATTCAGAGTCTCTCACTGATGCTTCAGACACTGAAAATGTCATTTAAATTTTTTTTGAGCTGTTCTTTCCTTGAAACAAAGAAACAGCAGTAGTCCTTCAAGTGACAGGAATAAATTGAAGACTGGGCACAACTTGCTTCCAAGCCAACTAAATATAGACTAATATCATACATCCACAGTGATAAATGGGACCACAAGAGGGCCCCACTTTTCCCACCTACTGCTGAGCTATAAACTCCTTCATACAGGTCAACCTGATACATGGATAATCTAATTTGCAGAGTTACTTGAACTTATGCCATTGTGAAGGTCATAAAAAGTGCCTCCATGACCTTCAAGAGATAGAACCAATAATGAAAATTCATGATAATTATAGGTGAGTCTAAATAATAATGCTGGGAGAGACAGAGAAAATAACCTCTATTCTTGCTGCATTCCCAGGCATCTACTTTTTGTACCAAACACAAATAAAACCTGTCCTTTTTCGTTCACATCAGTCACTTAGCAATACCATTTTCTGGCCTCCATTGGAAGTTAGAGCTCATAAATAGCTTTTAATGTACACAAACTTTTTATTGTATTTGGAGTCTAGTGCCTCCAGGCTCCTTCCCACAGGCCACTGCAAGGAAAATTCCACTTCCTCGTTTCTCTGATGCTTGGGCTCTGGAGCCCAGCTGTCTGAATTCATATCCCAACTCTGCCACTGACTAGCTACATGGCCTTGAACAAATTATCCAACTTCCATCAGCCTCAGGGTCCTTATGTATTAAAGGTGGCAGGAGCGGTTATAATACCTATTTTGAGGGTTCAATGAGATATTTATATACAAAGCACTTGGCACATATTGAACTTTCAGTAAATGTTATCCATTATGACTGGAATCTATTTGATTTGCGGCAAATCGGTCTGTGGTTTGTCCAGCACCAGCATTTGTTGGAGTTTTCTTTAAAACTCACATTCTCTTAGACACTTTTCCTTCAAAGAAGCAAGGCAATCCAGACTTAATATGTGAGTGCATTTGGGATTCTTTGCTAGTCAAAGGAAATTTGTGTAACTATAGCCAGAATACCACTAGCAGTTTGTGTTTGATTGGCATATCAAAACGGTTCATTAGCAATTGTGAGGATTGCTCAAGCAATACAACAAAATATATTAACAACATCTGGATTTTGGGGGGGAGATGACAGATGACAGTGATAGTTGGGTTGTTAATTCCTAAATTAAGTGCATTAACACAGGAGCTTAGTATCCTGAGTACAGAAACAGGCTGAGGAACATCCCACTTCTTTCTCTCCATTTATATAAAGAGGATTACTGTTTTTCTGTGTACCAACTTAAGTATTATTTTCTTAAAAAGAGAGAGAAGAGGGGCGCCTGGGTGGCACAGTCAGTTAAGTGTCCAACTCTTGGGTTTCAGCCTAGGTCATGATCTCCGGGTCGTGGGATTGAGCCCCGTGTGGGGCTCCTCACTCAGTGCTGACTCTGCTTGGATTCTCTCTCTCTCTCCTCCTCATCCCCCCAAATCTCTCTCTCTCTCTCTCTCTCAAAAATAAATAAATAAATCTTTTAAAATAGAGAGAGAGAAGAAATTAGTCTATGTTTACTTAATGATTGACAGCAGCACATAAACAGGATAGATGATAGATGGATGGATGGTTGGATGGATGGATGGATGGATGAATAGATAGATGATAGATAGATAGATAGATAGATAGATAGATAGATAGATAGATAGTTGGTGATAGGGGTGCCTGGGTGGCTCAGTTGGTTAAGCATCCAACTCTGGGTTTCAGCTCAGGTCATGATCTCATGGGTCTTGAGATCCAGCCCAAGAGCTCAGCAGGGAGTCCGCTTAAAGATTCTCTCCCTCTGCCCCTCCCCCCACTCATGTGCATACACAAGTGTGCTCTCAAATAATCTTTTTTTAAAAAGTACATTTAGAAGATAGATGATAGACATTCACATTATGTATGTGATACGTGCTCAGAATTTTTTGATAATGGTAAATGATCAGTAAAGTTTGGAGACACTGATAATATGCAATTGTGTAGATTTCAGCTGGTCAGTTACTGTCCCCTTGGCCTTATCGGGAATTCCCAAATTGTATCTCCTACCAATTTTAGAGTAGATCACAACAGATGCCCCATCCCATCTGTTATGAGTAGCTGCCCTCTCATGGGGTAAGCTTTTCTCAAGTTTTAACTGGGACCTTATTTCACTCTATCCAAATCATGACTCAACAGATGTGAGAGGTGCTCATACTGGACACATTCACAAATCATCTCTGCACAGCCTGGCTTCCTGGATTCAGAGAACTTCTAGTTCAGAATGTTACCCATTGAGAAATGGCTCCAGCAGAAATTGAATTCACGGCTAAGCCTGCAGCCTTTCTGATCCAGATATTTCCCTTTTTCTTCTCACAAGCGACATCCTGATAAGTGAAAGTGTTGAACAGAAACTTGCAGAGTTCCTGGGGTGGGGAAGGTCCTTTTGGCTCAGGCGTGAGTTCTGCCTTCTCTGAATTTTCCAACCTCCAGAGCTTCCTGATCAAAACCAGACCCGCTAAAATATGGGAGATATGCCGATTCGTGGAAGCCAAGTCAAGGAAATATAACCTGCTCTATCATCTCCTCCTCCCTCAGCTGCCGAACTAGCATATGCCCAGTAAACCATCCTACGGTGTCCTACACAAGTCACCTTGCACCATCCTGAAAAATGGAATTTTCCTCCTCCTAGAAGCCACTCTGTTCTACAAGGCAAAATGTTGTTCCTTAACTGTCATTATTTTGGGCAATACCCATTCTTTGAAATTTTTTTCTACTATCCCAAATATTACATGATCATGGGAGTTATTCAAGCAAACCATTAAAATGCTTTGCTTCCAAAATGTGAGCTTCCATTGCTACACTTTTTACTTAATTTCCACCCTTGCTTTCCATTCCAGCGTGTTTCTTTATTTCTTATTTTTTTCCAATGTGTTTATTTTTTTTTTTAATTTTATTTATTTATTTGACAGAGAGAGAGAGGTCAGAAGTAGGCAGAGCGGCAGGTAGCGGGAGAGAGAGAAGCAGTCTCCCCGCTGAGCAGAGAGCCTGATGTGAGACTCGATCCTAGAACCCTGGGATCATGACCTGAGCCGAAGGCAGACGCTTAACCGACTGAGCCACCCAGGTGCCCCCCAAGGTGTTTCTTTAAACCAGGGTTGCGAAGTGGGTATTCCTGCATCCTGGGCTGCCACCTCCAGTCCTTCATTAATCTTTGAGACTCTCACTTTCTTAACCAGCAGAGATAGTGGGATAATTACCCAGCAACCAGTGGTAAAAGTCATTTGAACTTACATCTCTTAGTATTACTTCTTTAGGAATTTATTTAATCCTTCCCCCCTCAATGTTTTAGAGAGTCTGCTAAGACCAAAAAGAGAGGGAGGCAGTGATGATTTTGCATCTGATTAAGTGGTAAGATTTCTTTCCTTTTAGATTTTCAGGCTTGAGGCTTTTGTACCTTCTAGTCTTCCCATAGACTTTGAGGTTTATTCATCTCTTTCCAGGACAGATGTTTTGAAAGTTATTGTTTGTTACAGCTAAGTGTATTGAAAGAAAAAGGAGACATCATTTCATACAACCTTGTTAATTTCTTAAGCGAAAATCCATCATTCCCCTCCACCCAACCTTTCTAAATTCCAGGACGCCATAATAGTGTCAGTTAAATATTGGATTAACATTTCTAATCACTGGCATATATGTTTTAGGTCACATTTATGACAAAATAATGATACTTTTAAATTTGTTTTTATAGACTTTGTACAGTGCTTCTGGGTCCTTGGCACAATAAATTCTGGTGCATTTCACAGATCTAGTGAGAGATTATAGTGGCAGAAGTTGATGGATGTTCCTTGACTGTTGTGAGTAATTGCTTATCTCTGATGCCTTGCCACTGTCCAGTTGTCTTTTGGTACATGACATCTTCCAGGGACCCATTCGATTATGTGATTTGCGGGTGGGCAGTTACTGGTCAGAGTGAAACAAGGACTGTGTGGTCATGATAAAGTTACACTGTGTCATATTTGCCTAATGTTGATGTGTCTGAGGTGGAAGTGGGGGCCTGTATGTGAGGTAAAGTTCTGTATAAGGTCAGATCACTTTGTAGTCACGGAAATCATTGCTCAACCAGTGGTTTCTGAGGTCAAAGGAAGAGAGACAATTTAAGGGTTTATGAATGGTTCATAGTGTTAAAAATGCTTTCTGAATGGGCTATGGGTTTTTTAATGGGTGTGGGGCACTTCCGAACCACGTAGCAAATAGGTAGCAAAATTCCTATATAGAATTGGGGTTTCTACCAGGGAGAACAACAGATATTAATGGCATCCTTCCAGTTGCTCAATTTCTCGATTACTTGCAGTGATGAGGGAGGAGGCCAGTTTAAGCTAAATAAAAGGTTGAATTACAATATTTTCTTTTAAGTAGAAGATGTATTCCTTATAGCCTGGCCTTGTAGATGTCCTGCTTTCATGAATGAAGAGGAGGGTCTGTGTTGATACACCAACCTGGGACCCTTGGGGATGCATTTTATGAATTCTTTTAAATATTCCTCAAGAATTTCCATGTATGTTCCCAGTTGGCTTAACAAATTTTTCCTGTAGGCGGTACAGCCTTTCAACTGACCACCAGGAATTGGGTTTTCAAATTAGTACAGCCCAAATGTTTGATATTTTGGGGGGTTTAAAATCAAAGGCATTTAAACACAAAATGCATAAGAAGAATGCCAAGATTAATCCTTAAAATCCCATTAGCCTTCTTTTGAAGAAGCTGTCTTCTGTAGTGTACAGTGGATGAAAATGAACTTGCCACCTGTTCGGTGGCCCTGAAAATAAATTCACAACACTGAGGCCAAGCCCAAACCCAGATAGTTAGCTAAATAATTCAGTGGTTAGAAATACTACAGGCCTATAAGTATCGGCTATACACATCTGGATCTTTTCTTTGTTATCTTCACTAGTTACTTCCAGTGTAATTAATACCCATTTGAAGTTGAATTCCTGACATAATCAGCATCCCATCACTAGGACTGCAAAGCAGCTTCACCCCATCCGTTAAGGTGAAACTGAGTCCGATGAGCATGAGGAATTATCAGTAGATGTGGGTGAGCCTCCAAAAATGAGCAATTATGACCATATGGCACACTTCTCATTTCTTTTGCAACAGGGCTATGTAAAAGGAAAGTGGAGGGGTATCTTAATGACCTCAGTTGCCATTTATGTATATAACGAAATATACATGTTATAATCTGATATATATTCATGTCTGCAAGTTACACTTGAAAGAAAACTAATGATGTCAACTTCTGCTGACATAGAACAGTGGGAGATTTTGTAAAGGAGTCCAGACCTTGCTCTGCACTCACTTTTTTCTTTGTAGAATCTATGCACAAGGCCTTTTCCTTCCATTTATTGTGTCTTAGGATCCATCTTGCTTGTGAGAGAAAAAGGAAGTCAATGGGGCAGATCTTTTTTTCTCCCCTGCAGACCAAAAGACAGGTTTGATTTTTTTTCCTTCCTCACATATTTTCTTTAAATATATATTTTTTTAAATCCAAACTCGTGGCTGGTTACCGTTTTGCTCTCATAAAGACCACCCAGTTCTTTCCTCCTTTTCATCCTGTACCTTCATGTTCTGTAGAGCCATTGTGGTATCAATCCCAGCTCCTAATGATTTGTCTCCCATTTAGCCACAAGGTGTAAATTTGCTAACTGAAAAGGCGTGCTCTGACAGCTAATCTTGTTGTATGTCCAAAGGCTGAGCTTGCTGCACTGGGTAACTTCCCTGGGGGATTGTTCTGTAAAATGTGGGACCATTTGTTGAGCTGTCTGATGTAGAAGAGAAAATGAAAGGACCTGCCAGAGAGAAGTGGGGTCATACAGTGCCTTCAGAGCAAAAAAGGGAAATCAAAGAACAATTTCAGGTCCACTTCAGTCTCCAAGCACGTTCCTGGGAACTAGGGAATCAGCGGTATTTTCTTATTCGTGTTTTTAGGGAAGTCTCTGAGAGAGAGCCCCAAATCAGGGGAATGGCGAATTTAGAATGCCCAAGGGCTGTGCTTAGAGATTACCACCAGTGCAGGGGCGCCTGGGTGGCTCAGTCGGTTAAGCATCTGACTCTTGATTTCTGCTCAGGTCACAATCTCAAGGTCGTGAGATCCAACCCCTTGTCGGGCTCTGCACTGGGCGTGAAGCCTGCTTGGGATTCTCTCCCTCTCTCTCCCTCTGCCCCTCCCCCACCTCTCTCCCTCTCTAAAAAAAAAAAAAGAAAAAAATTACAGCCAGTGCAGAACACTTCTGTCTGGGCCTGAGACTTACAAGCTCTTCAAGGGCCCATAAAAATGTTTGGAACCAGAAGAAAAAATATATGTTGATATTGACTCTAAAATCTAAAAAAGGTACTCACAAGATTATTAAATGTTTAACTGAATGTCTACAAATATTTAATATCAACTTCATTAAGTATGAGATTTAGTCTTCTTAAAAGTTACAATATATGTGAAAACAAATTATGGATTCAGTTTCTCATGTTCCAAGATCTCAAGCATGCCAGTCATAATTAAATGAATTGCATGTAGCCAATAATTTGAAATAAAAATCATAAAAGGATTATAAGAATCCTTTCCATTTCTGTACACGGAAATGTATATTTTAGGTGGGATATGGGAGCAACTTAACATTCTTATATAAAGACGTGTGGTAGGACTGAAAAAGAGAGCCTGGGTTCATGAAGGTTCTAAAACAGCTCTTTACCGTGTACTCATCTCCATATGGGATTGATTATTCCTGAAGACACTGATCACCAAAGACACTAATGGGGAGGACCAGAGGCAAGCCGGGAGCAGGGTTCCAGTTTGTTCTTGCTGTATGAACCCTTAGTGGAGGGGTAGTGACAAAGGCAGTGTGGTCTGAGCATGAGGAAAGTCACAAGGTACCTGCACATCACTGGAAAAATAACAGGATGGTGCCCTGGTTCTGCCGAAGGAGGATGCATATTAAGTTGACAAAGCAAAGCCAGCTGGGTGGGTCATGTTGGTAGAACTCCTGTGTCCCTTTTTCAGTGTTCTCTCCTAACAGATAACCAGGCCCTCAAGTGCCCTGGTGTTTTAGTCAACCTTTCTCTACTTGACAGGTATTTCCATTTTTAGAATGGAAAACTTGAAGTGGTAGAGGCAGAAAAGGTGTGTTATCTGAATTCTGCATGTGATGATCTTAGTCTTCAATTCAGGGGTCCAAATTCTTCAGGATTTATTTTATTCACTTCATTCATTTATTTATTTATTTATGGGGTGGTGAATGTGGACTCCCTCCAAAATACTTGGAAGATGATACTTCCTTGTAATCCCAGCCCCCAACAATAACCACTAATAACGGTTTGGTGTTGATTCTTGCAGAATTTTTTCTTTACATATACTAAAGCTTTGTTCATTTATTTTCTTCTATAAAATGACATGACAAATAAGACCTTAATTTTTGTCACTTGAACAGTATATCTTAGATACTTTTGCATGTCAGTACATGTGTACTTACCTCATTTATTTTAATGACCCCGTGGGATTCCACTGCATGGATGGGCCATAGTGGATTGAACTGCCCTCCATTGCTGGGCATTTGGGATGGCCATTCAACTTTTTGAGCGTCCAGGAGAATGTACCATGGGCCTAAATAAACCATTATATATTGGTTAGTAATCTATACCGTTGGCCCCCTGTGTTGGTTCCTCCCTGCCCAGAAGCAGAAAGAACCAAATCTTTCCTTATACTGATGCTTGTTATTAAATGTAAAACCGACATGGGACTTGTTGTTGATTTATTTCTTTGTCTTCTGTTTTTGCCTTTTTCTCTTCTGCAGTCATCTACAGCCAGGGACAAGGATGAGCAGGCTCTACCGGTAGGAGGAAGTGGCTCTGTCTATACCTGTCCGTGTGCCTGTGGAGAGTGTGGGACAGGGGTGGGAGGAGGAGGGCTCATGTGCTCAACAAACCATCCTCCCCCTTGGGATACTGAAACGGCTCAATCTACCGGTATATATGTATACTCAGTCCTATAATTAGTGTCAACTGTATTCTGATATTCACTGATACTCAAATTATTTCTGGGACTAGATTTCAAAAAGTTTGCCTTCTCTCTTTCATTTGGCATAAACTTTAATGTGAGTTGAAAGAAGGAAATATTTCCAAACTGCATCCCATGGGATGTTGAGCTGATATTTGGGGACAGTGTGGGATCTAATGCTTGATATCTATTTTTTATGTATCTGCATGCCCTTAATTTCTGGTTGGAAATTTCTTTTGGTTCCATCAAAAGAAATGCTGCATGAGACATATGTATTTAATATATAACTAATACCCAAAAGAAAAATACCCAAATAGATATAATCCTTTGCCAATGAAGATCTCCACAACAAAGTTCTTACAGTTTCCTAAAATGAGCATAGTAACAGTGATTATGACAAATTATTAACAACAAACACATTTTCCAGTTCCTATCCAGTTAACATATCACATTCTGTAATGTGCAAGATGGCAAGGAAATGACCTTCAGAGTTTTTTGTGTTCAGCCATCAAACAGTGATTACATTTCAACTCTAGTCAAGTCTCTTAACCTTGCCCCTAAAATATTTTGAAACTTAATCATCTGAATCAAATACTACAATGCATTAAAAATGTTACAGATTTTTAAAACTGAAGAGACTAGTAATAAAGATACATATGACCCCATCCATCCTCCTGTAGTGCTCAGAGCAAAGACTCAGGACATTCATTGAGAGCCCATCGGATATGTCAGATCTGGTACTGGGCTAGGGGTACAGACCCAATCTCTTGCTTTGAGGAACTCCTGATCAGTTTCACAATATCCTCTGATTCTTCTTCCGTCAGAGTTAGGAGTATGATTTCCGACAGCATATCGATGATAATAAAATCACACTAAGAAATTCAGATTTCTCCATGTATCTCATACTGGCATTTTGCCCATACTTCAAGTTACCATGGCTTTCACCTTTGTCCCCAAATGTGTGGACCACGATTGTTAATAAGTATTCTACAAAATAAGAGACCTTGGGGCACTGTCCAAGTTAACCAAGTTAACCAGATTTCTTTAGTGTTACACTCAGTGGTCTAATGTGTATCTTAAAATGCTAAAGGTGGGTTGGTCTAGGATGTAGCGCTTGCCAAATATATATGGTTGTGAAGTCTCTTGGGGGACTCTTCTTGGGAAGCCCCCTTGTGGGTCTTGACTATGATTGGATATATTGGAAAGCCCTGTAATGTAGATAGTTGGGAGACTTCATGGAAAATCATATTTTATTTTTACCTGGCCCCAGAAAAATTGTATGTCGAGATTTTGGATCGAAAGTTCAATAAGCAATTAATTCCTTCACATTACCTTACCTTGCTCCCTCTTAAATCTGGCTGTCTGTAAAGCTTGGCTGCTTCTAAAGCCTCTTCCCCTGTGAGAACTAGCACAAAATCAACCAAAGTGAGAGGAAGCAGTTCCTAGTCAGGATAAAAATCCATCAAATCCTGAGGGTGTAGGGTGTCTTTTTTTAGCTTATTTGCTTTTGAAGATCGCCATAAAAAGAGTTTGTTGGTAACTTATCTCTAGAAGTTCTTTCTTCCTCTCTTACCTGTGAGTTTCACCTCATTGGCCAAAGGGTCACACCAGTAGTTTATGCAAAAGGAGCCCCCCTCCCCCCAGCATGGAAGTCAAGAGGTTTTTCAGTGGATTCTTAATAGGAGGTTCTTTCCCTTTAGATCTCTCTTAACATAGACCATAGGGCTTCATGAATTAGAACTGTGGTCCCCAGAGTAGAGATGAGGTCCCCAGGAGATACACAAGCTGTTCTTTTGGGGAGCAAGGAGAAAATATTAGCACCTCTATCATTTACTTTCTATATTATTCTTCCTAATTTCTCCTTTTGCAAATGTTTTATCATAGCTATGCTCATATTTTGGTATGTGTGGATATAGAGACAGAGATAGATACATATATGCATACTCAAAACTTTTATAGATAGGGTGCACAATCTAAACATTTTAGATGGGGCGCCTGAGTGGCTCAGTCGTTAAGCGTCTGCCTTCGGCTCAGGTCATGATCCCGGGGTCCTGGGATCGAGCCCCACATCGGGCTCCCTGCTCGGCGGGAAGCCTGCTTCTCCCTTTCACACTCCCCCTGCTTGTGTTCCCTCTCTCGCTGTGTCTCTCTCTGTCAAATAAATAAATAAAATCTTTAAAAATAAATAAATAAATAAACATTTTAGAGACCATCCACCAGTTCAGATAACAAACTTTGAGAGAAGCAAACTTGAGATCCATTTCTCTATCCTCCATTTTTCATCTCATTTCACTTCTCTGAGACAGTGTCCTTATCTGTCTAAAGGGAATGATGACCATGTCTAGTTCAGAGGGCTCATTGTGAGATTGAGATAAACAGTGGGGGTGAAGTGTATAGTACATTGACTAGCATTTAGTAAGCTCCAAAAAAAAAAAAAAAAAGGTAGCAATGAATTCATTTAGGATGTGAGAAGGCCATTCCTTGGCAGGATTTGAAATGCACTTTGAACATCTTTCTTACAATAGCATGTCATCATGTGACAGAAATGAGTGACCAACAGACTAAGTGAGAGCATATCTGCAATACACTTGCCTATGGTTTCCAAGAACTAACAGCGTTTTTGTCTGGTTTCTCTGCTCAGACTAAGCCACGTCTCCAGCGAGGTGGAAGTTCTGCTTCTCTCCACAACAGTCTCATGAGGAATAGCATCTTCCAGCTCATGATTCACACCCTTGACCCACTCGCTGAAGGTAAATATGAGGCGTTAGCTGGGGAGCTTGTGCGGGGCGGGGGGGGGGGTGGTAGAGGATGTTTACGATGCTCCCATCACACAAGGCTGCCACTGTCCTCGTGGGGAGCATCTGCCAGAGGAAACCCTGGGCCCTTGGTGTGCTTTATCTGCAGCAGCTCAGTTCACAGTTGGAGAGTGTTGTGCCAGGAGTAGGACCTGAGGTCTGTGTACTGATTCTGTCTTTTGATGCTTCCAGCATAAAGAGTTGGTGATGAGGCAGAGAAGGCAAAAAGGTTTCTCTCCTTCCCAGCTGGAGTGACAGCTCTCTTTCATCATCCCTCCTCAGTTCCAAAATGAGGTTGTAGATGGAGATTAATTGTGCATTTTTTAAAAAGAGAGAAGAGAACCCCATGACTTAGGGCCTTGAATAATTTGGGGAATGATGTTCACTGTAGAACATTGATATTGTCCTGATTCTTTGGCAGTTGGAGGGTGGTGGGTGAGCTAAGCATCCAAGGAGATTTCTCGGACATAACTGCTTAGGATCAGTCTCAAAAGGCCTGGTTCACCTCCTAGGGTAATCCTATGAACCATCACAAAGAATCCAGTATTATGTTCTTTAAGTTTTACTGATTCACAGATTCATCCTGTTTCTTAACTTGCATAACTATCCTAAAAATTTAATTTTCCAGTAGGTAGATATCTTATGTGTCAAATAAATATCAGAGTTAGGCTGCTAGCAAGGGGTGCAAATGTAAGCTAGTATATTCTCCCTTCATCTCTGGACCTTGTAATTGGGCCTGACGTTACATGGGGGCTGACAGGAATCGTTGGAAGAGCATGGCCTGGGACACGTGGGATGAGATTGTCAAATCATGTCACATAAATCAGAGCTCTTACCCAATATAAACCTTTGCTGAATAATTTCAAGGGTACAGGTCATCAGGAGATTCAGAAGAAGGAAAGAACATTTGGGGACCTCAAGAACGGCTCCCCAGGTCCTGTCTTCCCTCACTAAATACTCAGCTCTCACCCAGAATAATAGGTGAGGATCATGGGGTCACCTCTCACTACAGAACATTTTGATTATGAAACGTCTCCATTTTATACCCCAGAGAGTTCTATAGCTGATGTGATATTCTCCAAGGAGCCCCGCCTCATAGATCGTGAGTCCTATTTACTAGAGGTAGTCTTTAGCCAGGGGCGTCCTGAGTGTCATTACTCTCTTCACTTAGAGGCCCACTAGACGAGGGAATTACACCTGGTCACTACCCTTCTTCTAATTCCCCTGGGTCCCCCCACCAACACCATCACCCCAAAGAGGAGTGAAGGGATGGCAGACCAACTTCCTCCCAGCCACTAAGGAGTTGTGTGACTTTGGGCAACTTGGAGTCTCTCTAGTACTTGGTTTCTTCATTTGTAGTAAGAGTTACCTTTGTCCAATGCTTTACGGTTGACAAGGCATTTTCACACCTGTGAACTTACGCTCCATAGTTACTCTTCATAGCCAACATTATTATTCTAATCGCATAAAATATCATACCACCCAAGGAGATCGCAAACCGACCTCCTCCCTCAGCCAGCTGTTTATTCCGAGCCATCCCCATCGCTTGCCTGGGTTCCTGTGGGGCCTTCCTAACTGGTTTCTCACTGCCTCCTTGCCTCCTCCTCTGCATGTTTTTCACACGGCACCCCAAGTAGTCCTCTTCAAAAGTAAATCAGATTGTGTCACTCCTACTGATAACCTGCAGTGGCTTCCCATGGCTCTTGGAAAAATTGTGAGATACTTCTCATGGTGTATATGATCTGCCTCTTTCTCCAGACTCGGTTCAACTCACTTTGCTTAAGCCACAGAGGCCTTTCTGTCTTCAGACAGGTGCTTCTTTCCTGCCTCATGGTCTTTGCATGGGCTATGCCCCCACCCAGAATCCTTTTCGTTCTCCCGCCCTCTTCCACTTCCCCTGCCCATTCCTTTTTTTTTTTTTTTAAGATTTTATTTATTTGACAGAGAGAGACACAGCAAGAAAGGGAACACAAGCAGGGGGAGAGGGAGAGGGAGAAGCAGGCTTCCTGCGGAGCAGAGAGCCCGATGCGGGGCTCGATCCCAGAACCCTGGGATCATGACCTGAGCCGAAGGCAGATGCTTAACTACTGAGCCACCCAGGCGCCCCCCCCCAGCCCATTCTTCAGCTGGCTGTCGACAGGACATTTCCCGGCCACCCAGTATAAATCAGGGCCCCAATCCTCATCTCTCCGGGCCCCCTTTCATTTGTCCTTATTGCTCACATTGTAATTTGTGTGATTATTTGTTTACTGCCTGTCTCCCTGAGGATGCAGTAAATCTCCAGAGTGCAGGAACTCTATTTTATTCACTAGTTTCACCCAAATTCTAGCGGAGTACCTGGCACAGAGTAGCTGCTAAAACTCAAGAAAGATTAAGCAGTGTGGCCAATGTCAAGCTTTTGACCTGATATTCACAGAATTTCAAAGCCCTCTAAAGCCGCGTGGATTGTATCTTGGGTTGTTTTGAGCCATCATCTTTTCCACCCCATCACTCTAAAGGGCCATGTAAGAAGAAAAGAACCATTTTATCTGCCCCAATGTGATTATGAGCAGGCAACTGAGTATGTTTATTTTTTGCAAGGCAGTATTATGTAGTAATTAAGAGGACAGATTCCAGAGCCAAACTCTCTGGGTCTAGATCTCAGCTCTGCATTTACTAGCTGTGTGACCTTGGACAAGTTTCCTAACCTCTCTGTACCTCAGTTTCCTCATCTATAAAATCAGGATGCTTACTTCATGAGGTTGTTGTAAGGATTAAAGGAATGAATATACATAAAGCATTTAACACACTGCCTAGCAGATCATAAGTATCATATACAGGTTTGGAATTATTCTGTTTCATTATTTTGAAAAATAATGCATCATGTGATTTTTTTTTTCAGATTTTATTTATTTATTTATTTATTTAAGAGAGAGAGAGAGAGTGTGTGTGTGTGTGTGTGTGAGCCAGGAGAAAAGTAGAGGGAGAGGGACAAGCAGACTCTCCTCTGAGCATAGAGCCCGACACAGAGCTCCATCTCACAACCCTGAGATCATGACCTGAGACGAAATCAAGAGTCAGCCTTAACCAATTGAGCCCCCCAGGCACCCCTGATTCTTTTTAATTTAAAATATTCAAAAGGCTATGATAAAAAAATAAGTCTCCCCCTGCCATCAAACTCCCAATTTTTTCCAGCCCCCCAGTTCTCCCTAGAGAAAACCACACAGCAACCAATTATCAGGGCTCATTCCAGAGATATTCTATGTATATACAACTGTGTGCATGCATGCATGCATGCGTGTCCATGCCCACAAGTCCCCAAAGTTTAAATTTCTCTCGTGTTTGTTTGGGAGAGTTGACTTTCTGGTAGCGCTTTTCATTCTTCCTGTTTCGTGGGGAAGGTTATGCTTTGTTTCTGTGAGATAAGAAAAAGTGAATCTGGGTTTGTCTCGGAGTCGAGCCATCAGTGATTTTCCGAAACACCTGGCCCTTATGGGGCTGTGTGCAATTAAAGTGTTTGTTCCCACTGTAGCAAGATGTGCCTTCCAAATCTGGTGCCTGCTTTCAAGGTGAAACCTCTCCCTGAAAGACGGGCAGCGCTCTGGTGGTGTGAATCTGAGAGAATGCGGAGAGCCGTAATCAGTTCTGGACTTGAGTGATTAGAAAATATGGAAAGCACTTCAATGCTTTAAAATTGCTCCGTAGCACGCAGCCAAGAAAACAGATTGCTCGGGTATTTTTCCCCCAAAATTCACAATCATTTTCCATTCCAAGAACAGCCAAAAAATTAACCCACGGCTCTCAGAAATAGTCGTCTCTCTTTTAGTTTGCATCTAATCACTTGAATTCACACGTCCTCGTGCCAAACTGTCACCTTTTAACAATACAGAGCGTGCTGGTTACATCACCAGTGGATGGCTTGCACGCTGCGGCAGTTTCCCCGTTACACTGAAGGGCGGCTCCCCGATGCTCCTGGCGGCCACCTCGGTGGACACTGGCCCCACGGGGCATAGAGTCAGTGTTCACAAAGGCAAGTTTTCAGCTTCATCTGGAAACGTCATCTAGGACCGATGGCTTACGAAAAGACCTTTGTCCCTTGGTCTCATTTTCTTGAAACAAGGGCTTCTGTCTTCCACGATGTAGTGACTGAGCCGTTGCCTTAACTGGTGGTCGGTTTGGCCTCTGAGCCTGAGTCACAGATCCAGCAGTTACATATCTATTATTGTGTATGTAACAAAGCACCCAAGGAGCAGGTGGCTTAAAAGCCCCACCATATAATTGCTCCTGATTTCCTGGATCAGGAACCTGGGCAGGGATCAGCGGGGTGATTCTTCCATTCCCTGTGGTATCGATGGAGGTCATTTGGTGTTATTCAGCTAGTAGATGAGGTGGTTAGAAGGTCCGAAAGGGCCTCACACTCACATCTGGCACTTTTTTTTTTTTTTAAGATTTTATTTATTTATTTGAGAGAGACAGAGTGAGAGAGAGAGAGCATGAGCAGGGGGAGGGGCAGAAGGAGAGGGAGAAGCAGGCTCCCCGATGAGCAGGGAACCTGACATGGGGCTCAATCCCAGGACCCTGGGATCATGACCTGAGGTGAAGGCAGACGCTTAACCAACTGAGCCACCCAGGCGCCCCACATCTGGCACCTTTCAAGGCACAGCTGGAAGGCTGGGCTCAGCTGGACCCCTCTGACTCTCCATGTTTTCTCAGGGCCTTTCCACATGGTTGGACGCAGTGGCTCAGGGTTCTGAGAACAAATCTTCCAAGAGGCTCAGGGAGAAGCAGCAAGGATTCCAGTGACCTGGCCTGGGAAGTCCCCGAATGTCACTTCGGCATGCTACCAATCAAGCAGTCACAAAGCCCAGCCCAGACTCTAGAACGAGAGAAGGAGATTCCTCTCAATGGAAAGATACCAAAGAATTTGAAACCACCTTTAATCGAACCCAGTCTATTTCAGGGACACATATCATTGATCATTGATTAGTTTGTGTGTTCATTGGTGTGCTCTGGACAGACCACGCTGTGGGGAAGGGACAAAGCCATAGTCAGCCTGCCTTGGATGAAGGTTTAGTCCAGAACAAGATGGAGCAGTGCCCTTCCAAGGGCCACAAAATGAACAGGATATTGTTCATGAAAGAAAGGAATCTGCCTATAGCTCACATAAATGGTTGGAATAAGGAATTTGTTTCTTTCATAAGAAAGCCCTAGAAAGCTGGCATTATTAATTGCGGGGGGGGGTCACAGTATGGCTGTCTGAATTGATCTTTCTAATACATTCAGTGTCTCATATTGATTTTAACATTTCCTCGAAACAAGCCATTATATTTACCCAGGTGGCTTAAAAGCCCCACCATATAATTGCTCCTGATTTCCTGGATCAGGAACCTGGGCAGGGATCAGCGGGGTGATTCTTCCATTCCCTGTGGTCACATCTTTATGAACCTAAAATAAGGATGCTGGATGTAGCGCTTTGGGATTGGAGAGCTTCTCCTATCCATCTGTCTAAACACTAATACCGCTAACTAATATTTACAGAGTGCTTACTGTGAGCCGGGCACCCTGTGGAGTGGTCCACATAAACCATCTCCTGTAACCGTGACGTTAGCCCTACTCCCTCATTCACAGAAGGACACCAAAGTGTAAAGAGGCTGTGTCTTGCCTCACCAAGCGATACAGGCAACAAATGGCAGAGCCACAGTCTGAACCTACATCTGCCTGCCTCACGGTCTGTGTTTAAGTTTCTTGTGTTACTCTGCTGCCTCGTGTCAGCTCATGTCCGACTCTGTTCCCTGTTGTCATAGTGTAGATGCCAGCCTAAACAGCAGGCCCCCTGACCTATCCCTGGACCAGTTATACGCTTGGTTCATAAGATGTGAATTTCCCACATACATGCCTTTGCAGCAAGGCCACTCTTGGCCTTGAATCCTCCCATCATAGCCCCACGCCTTGAGTGCCAGCCACTCTTGGGGGCCCTCAGTGCACCTTGCTCTCCTAACTCAGCTGCTTCTCAATGCATGAATTACTGTTGACATCTCTGTCCAGGATGACATGGGTACTACCCTACACAGGAAAGGGGACCCCGTAACTAACTCTGCAACTGCATGAGAGCCCAATGACTGGGTGATGGAATGGGGAGCCTGATGTGGGGACAAGGCATGTGGAATGCCATTAGAGTTTGGCTATGTAGCAGCGAGGTCAGCCTGTGGTCCAAGAGTCAGACTGCCTGGGTTCAAATCCTGGCTCAGCCTCTTGCTCTGAGACCTTGAGCAAGCTTCTCAAGCTCACTGGACCTCAGTTTTGCCACTTTTAAAATGGGATAATGATAGCATCACCAGCATATGTGTATGATTAGCATTGCTCCACCATTTAGGACCTTGGTGTCTTCACCTGTAAAAGGGAATGATAGCTTCACTAATAAAAGCTTATGGTGAGCATTCATTACAATAGTACCCCCCAATCATTAAATTAGTGCTCAGTGAGTGTTGGCAGTGATTTTCCAGTTAAAATTATGTTCAGTGTCATGTAATAGAATCTAACTGCCATGGCTTAATGTAAGAGGTTTCTCTAAGACTTTATTTTTTTTGGAGAAGTTTTCAGTTTACAACATAATTGAGAGGAAGGTAAGAGATTTCCCATATACCACTTACTCCTACACAGGAATATCCTCCCTCATTAGCAACGCCACTCACTAGAGTGGTACGTTTATTACCAAGGATGAACCTACGCTGACATCATAACCACCCAAAGTCCATAGTTCACCTTGGGGTTCCCTCTGGGTACTGTATATTCTGTGGGTTTAGGCAAATGTACAATGACATACATCCATCATTATAATATCAAACAGAGTATTTTCTTGCCCTAAAAGCCCTCTGTGCTTTGCCTGTTCATGCTTCTCATGTGCACTCACACACACCCCTGTCAACCACTGGTCTTTTCACTGTCTCCATAGTTTTTGCCTCTTCTAGAATGTCACAGAGTTGGAATTGTACAGTATATTTTAGCCTTTCCAGGTTGGTCTTAGTAGCTTTTTAGGGTTCCGTTTCTCTTATTTAACCAGAAGCCCAATAGGAAGCAGTCCAAGGCTGGTCATACAGCTCCCCTCTGCCATGAAGAACAGAGTGTCCTTCTGTTCATTCTTCAGTCTAGAGCTTGTTTCTCTCATCCTCATCCTCAGAGGAAGACAGCTGCTCCCCTCCAACGCCCCTCCCCTGCCATTTTATCTGTATTCTGGGAAGAAGACCATGCAGCTGTCTTTTTTTAATCAGAAAAACCTGAGTGTTCCCAGAAGCAGACTTCCACTTCCATCACACAGGTCACAACAGAGCTGTGTGACTGCCCCAGCTTACAAAGGAGACAGAACGGGGCACTCTGCCTCCCCCAACATGGATCTCCATGTAGATCCCAGCAAAGGTCAAATGCGTTCCCCTTCTTCTTCCTATCCCTGGTAACCTTAATCCTGTCTTCTCAGGT
Organism: Halichoerus grypus; assembly: GCF_964656455.1. Taxonomy (NCBI): domain Eukaryota; kingdom Metazoa; phylum Chordata; class Mammalia; order Carnivora; family Phocidae; genus Halichoerus; species Halichoerus grypus. The sequence continues at coordinate 45,866,719 of NC_135725.1, read as the reverse complement.
TCCTGATTTACAGAGAGGAAAGGTGACGTTTCCCTTCTTTCTCCCTTTAAAGAGCTCTCTGTTGGCCCACAAGTCCAACTTTTATCCAGGGGCCTGGATCCTCCTCCAGAAAAGGCATGTCCCCAAACCTGGCATCTAAGAAGCCTGGTTCCCTGAAAGCATAAGTTAAATCATGCCCAACCTCTGCTCAACCATCTCACCAACGGCAAAAGCTCTAGTGCTTACAGTGGCCTTAAGGCCCCCTGGGCCCTGCCTGTCCTCCCTCCTCCCTTCCTCTGTGCCCTTCTCTGCTGTCCTCCCCACTCCTCCCCTTCTCTCCTCCTCTCTCTCAGCCCTCCTCCCCCTTCTCACTTCTATGGCTGCCCACCAGCTTCTTCTCACAAACTCCAAGCACACTTCTGCCTTAGGGCTTGGACACATATTCCTTCTTCCCCCAAACATCCAAATGGCCCCTGCTTGCCCTTCCTTCAAATCAGCCTTCCTATGTCACCTGACCAAAGAGGCCTTATTCATTCAGCCTTAGAAAAGTAGCAGCACCAAAACAATGATAATAAAGCAGAGTTTTGGATCATCCTTGACACGCTTTATTATTTCTCTGTAACACTCATCACCATGAATGTATTTATTTGTTGTTTGCTGCCTATGTCTTCCTGATATCTCGGACAGGACAGGACATGGGGCAGGCCGTATCTCCAGGGCCCAGCACACATATGATGTATTTGTTGAATGCAGTAAATGAGTACTTGCCTTTATGACTTTCCTGCTGGAGAGCTCTATGCCTGTAGCCATGTAGACTGTCTTAGCCCATGCCCTGTCAGAGGGCTCTTTTTGGTCGTGATGACAAAGTCCTCGTCAGTTGAGGGCTGTCTCTACAGTAGTGAACAGCAGTCGTTTCTGCCGTGACCACCGTTGTGTCCCCTGCCTTTCACGTGACACTGATGTGAGGTAGATGCTCAGTCAGTATTTGCTGGATGATTGAATCAATCTCCCTCTAGTTCTGATGGGATTGCCGTGGTGGGAAATGTTTGCTGTCTGTCTCTCACCCTGTTGGTGAGATGTCCTGTCCACTTCTTCTGCTTTTCTTTCCTGACTCTTGGTTCTCCTATTTCATTTCCTCTTCTTCCCCTTGATATACCTTTGGTTCTTTTATTTATTGCATTCCAGGGGCCTAATTTTATACAGTCAAAGAATTACCATCACTATGAAATCCTAAAAAGTTTGTCTGAGTCTTTCATTCATTTTACCACATCAAACACCTATAAAATAGCATCTACCCCATAATTGTGTGTGAAATTGTGTGTGAGAAGAAAATCACAAACGAAGAAGCTCCTTGTTCCATCTCCGTGGGTTCTGGGGTTATCTTCTACAATCCCAGTAATGTCTCCTGCCTTGTGGAATTTTAAATTTTGATTTACATTTTTTTCGTTACAAAAACAATTTTATTATGAATAACAAGATCTAACAGATGAGTGCCCCTGATACCTTGGCAATACAAAAGCAGAAATAATACTTGCCCAGTGGGCTATCATGGAACTGAAGGATGATTTCACTATGGTGCTTGAGGCAGTTTGGGACAGTGGGTCCCCATGCCTGCTGTGAAATTCCCCTCAGACTGTTTTTCGTGACAAAATCTTCAGAATCCCGTAAGGAGATGTCTGAAAATGACACTGTGCTCCTACCTACCTTATTTGCTGTTAGAAAGACAGACACATTTTCCCATTGTAAATTCACTTCACGTTATCAGGGCCAGTGTCACTGTTGTGACTCTCCAGCCAACTCATTCACGTTACCTTCATTCAGACCGGTTGGGGGAGCCTCCTGGGAGCCTTGCTGCTGCCTTCCTGAAGGACAGCTTTGCTCCCTCCTTTCCCCCTCCAGGACCTAGTGTGACATCCTGGGCCATCTGTCCTGTGCTTTATCGGTCTGGCTCGGGCAATGGGAGGTGAGCGGGCGGCTTTGGTGACCTGAATTCCAGGACATCTCAATTGTAAAAGCCTCACAAATGAGTAGCAAATATCTAATTTTTTTTCACCCTCTTTCCCCCATGGGTTTTCAAACTTATAAAAAAAAATTAACAGTAGAAACTTTGCTCAAAAGAATTCCCACAGGGAAGAGTAAAAAAATGTTTTAAACTGTTAGAACTGTTAAGAGTTCACTCAGGACAAATCCTTTAGCAATGTGCCTGATTCAGTAGCCTTCCTCTAGATCAGTGAAAATCAACATAAAAGCAATCAAGATACCACTTATAAATGCAACAAAGCCATCAAGTACCAAACATTAACCCAAAGGAAATGTTTAAGAACTTTATAACAAAAACAATAAGTAATCATTTCGGGAGAACATAGAAAATCTAAATAAATGTTGATATATTATAATGATATCGGTTCTCCCCAAATTAAACTCTAAATGCGACCCAACCCTAATTGAAATCCCAAAAAAGGTATTTCATGGGACTTCATCACTTGGTTTGTAAATTTATATAGAATAAGTAGGAAGAGCAAAGACACTTTTCACGAAGAAGAACAAAAAGGGAAAATAGGCCCATCAGAGATCCAAATGCAGCTTTTAGATGCTCTGGTTGAAGTACTTGGCAGCAAGGAGAAGATGCTGGACCCGAGGCAGCTGGGGTCTCCCCAGGGGGCAGCCCTTAAGGAACAGCAGTAAGGTGTGAGAGCCACTGTCCCATGGAATCTGTTGATCGCTCTAGGTGAAGCACTCTGGGGGATAGGAGAGGGGCTTCCTGGAGCACTAGAACCATTTATTTGAAGAAACAAGGCCCTCAATCCTGAAGCCGTGAAAGCACACATTTATGGAGGCAACATCACGTGATGACAAGGGCAGATTCGTGAACCAAATGGGGGAGCCATATTGGGGCACATAGAGCGCCGAGCACAGCGGTGGGCAGAGTAGACACTCAGCGTGGGTGAATTCGGCTCGCCAGATCTTGAGGAAGGTCATCTTGGGGTGTGAGCCTTGAATCCAAGTGTAGGACTAGCAAAGGGTCTCAAAGATGGTGAAGAAGGAAAACATGGGAGTGGAATTTATAAGTGCCCCTTGCATGCCACGCAGCTGATGGTCCTCTCAGGCAATGCCCTCCACAGTGGCTGTGGGAATTTTTTGTGTGTTTTAGGTCTGACTAAACTGAGGTGCAGAGTGATATTACTTGCTCATAGTCACTTAGCTCCTAAGTTTGTCCTCAGAGCCTGAATGCTTTCCACGCTGCTGGGATTCCCATCTCGCCACGCATGTCCATCTCTCAGACACAGAGCCAAACATCTATTCTGTGAAATCATTCCAATTCCTTACCATATACATTTAGTGTTAACTTGAAGCTGACACTAAGATTAAAAACGTTCACTTGCTTGCTGGGTTTTCCTTTTTTTTCTCACCAAACAGTAGAACTTGTTATTTCCCTAGCTTCTATTTTTAAAAACAGCTTCAATATGAGTTTTCATAAGTTGTCATTTGATCCCAGAAGCAAGTCCTTTGCAGGCCTATTTCATTCCAAATGTGGGGAAGTTGGCCCAGAGAGGCAATATTGTAACCTTTCGCTTTATCCCAAGTCATAGATCAGTTTAAATTAGCAAGAAAAATGTTTGCATGCAGCCTCAGCTGGTAAGTGAATAGGCAACAGGAGTGAACATCTTTGTTGGAGAAGAATAAAAGCCAATCTACTGGCGGTGTTTTTAATAAGATGACAGTGGTTTAAATGCCTGGATAGAGGAAGACAGACCATGCCTCTCACAGAGCAAACGCACAGACAAGTCAAATAGCTCCTCGCTTTGGGGAATAGTAAAGCATTACTCTTGGATTTGAACAGCCAAGATGGTTGAAATTGAATCTTATAAATAAGTTTCATTTGGGGCATGTAGGGAATGTGAATGGCCTTATTGAAATCAATTACTTTGAGTATGGAAAGGGGTTCTCTCTCTCTCTCTCTCTCTCTCTCTCTCTCTCAAGAAGATTTGCTTTGAAATAAAGTCCGCAAAGGAATGTGGCCAAAAACCCGATTTTGATGGCACTTGCGCTTATACATAGCACAAAGAAGGAAAAAGACACACAAACGTCCATAATCTTACAGCTTCATTCTGTGCTCTTGAACTTATCACATGCTCAGCAGATGCAGTGAGAACTCCTTCAGAGCGAAGGACTCAGAATTCCAGAGATAGCAAGCAGCTGTCACAGGCATGATTATGTGGAGGACCAAAGGACGGGGGCAACGGCTTAAAACACGCTTTGATTTTACCGACGACAGCCCGTTCAAAATGGGTGTTGATACATAAATACCATCTGGGATATGAGAGCATTCAAAGGTATTTTCTTCCAAATGAAACACTAAAGACACCTCTGCTGGCTTTATGAACAGCAGGGCTTCGCTTAATGGAGAGCAGGTTGGATGACTCGCGTTCAGTTAGGAGACAGTTTGCTGCGACAGGAGCCAAAACTCTGTCCAGTTTGACTCTCGCGTCTGGGATATGCACTGGGTGGTGCACTCACCTCTGGAGGTTGATCATGTTGGAAACACACATCCTCAAGTTGCTGTCAGTGTCTGTTTCTCTGTGACCCCACGATATCAGGTCCCCCAAACCTGTCCTCCTAGCCTGGGCCATTACAAAGAGTTCCCTCACCCCACACCCAACTGTCCTTTACAGGTTGTCTAGGGGCTCGAATGAGACTATATGATACACATGCACACGTGTGTGCATGCACACACACTCACACGTTCACACACACATCAAGAATCAGGCAAGATTGTTCTTTATGTAAAGCTTATGGGTCCACATCATCAGATGGATTGCTTATTTGTGTGGGGATTCATGTATTCATTCACTCATTCGTGCACAAAACACGTTCCTATTGCAAGCTGATGTGAGTGGTTGCTCCGTTGGGAAAGATTTTTCTTTACAAGCCCCCACTAGAGATAAGTCTCTGGGGGAACGGTAGCCAGTGCTCATCCCAGACTAGTCAACTTCCTGAAAACCAGTTTAAACGATGTTGCTGCATCTGAGCTTCGGAATGCAGCTATGGTAACCCCACATGGCTACTTCTGGGGTGGTAATTTCTCTCTTTGACTTCCCAGGGCGGCAGCAACTTAATCCCAAATAACGGTTAGCAAGGGCAGCTTGGCTTCAACGCGATGGCCTTTAGACCAGAACAACCATCATCACCAGGAGTTAAAAATCATCATGAGTCAGTTTCATTCCAGAAAACTCTTTGTGATGAAAATACTCCTCTGCCATTTCTGAAAAGACTTTATCCAGTGATTCACCTTCCTTTCTATGCACCACATTTCCATTCATGACGCGATAGGTCATGCAGCATTTCCTTGCTAGAAAAAGTTACAAACTGTTTTCTAGACCTCAGGAGTGTACACCATCTTCTTAATGCTAGTGAGGATTCGAAAATGAGGAGCAGACCCTTGGAGCGTAAAGGTAGCATCATACACTATGCCTATTGAGATGGGTTCTCTCCCCTGCTGGGCATATTTATGGGAGCCTCTTCCCAGCCGACTCATGGGAGGAGGAACGTCCTGTAGTTGTTAGACCCGTTGTGAAGCCAGCCACCTTGGTCCCAACCCCAGCTCGGCCACTTACTTGCTGCATGACTCTGGGCACATTATTTAACTTCTCTCTAGCTTGGCTTCTTCTTTTGTAAAACAGGGAAGATAATAATATCTGTCTCTTGGGCCTATTAAGTATACTGACTACAGTGCTATTCATAGAGCACGTAGAACATTGCCTGGCACATCATTAGTCCCACGTAGATATTTGTCAAATAAATTGCTTTCAGTTGTTCTTTTTTTTTTTCCTTGCAATCATCATATTTTCAGATACTTTTTGGTAATTCAGTAGTAAATTGTTGAATTATCTTTTCCATATTTTCCCTTAAAAAGAAGCCTATTTGCTATGTGCCAGATTTTTAGATACCGTTATACCTATCTAGAATATCACATGGGAACTATTCTTTTTGGCAGTCGGGTCTTTAGTGGAGCAAAAGTTATCCTGAGGCTGTATGGTTGTAGTTTATGTGTTTACGAAGTCCTCCTATCCATTGTACAACAAGAAGGAAATCGTGTGACATGGTACTTAATTCATTTCCTTCCAGAAAGTCCTGATTTCATCTGGGGTTCATAGCTTTCAGATGTTCAGTAGACTAAAAAAAAAAAAAAAAAAAAAATTCCTCTTTCTAACATATTGATAAAAACCTGGAAAAGCAATTACTCTACTAATTTTTTCATCCTGCAGAGACGTCGTTAGGCCATCATTTATATACATGGGGATTAGAGGCTGCCTTGGCTGGCCTCATCTGACATCATCAGATCTGGTTCACTGGCAGGCATTTGCTATTTGATCTAAAGTGTATAATGGACTGTTTATGAAACATGTCTTAATCTCCCACCTTATCTTCACCTCTGGATGTTAAACTCACTTGTAGAGTCCCACGTTATACAATATGGCATTTAAGTAAGAATAATGGTAAACGGATTTACATGTAATGACATTTAAAGGATTGCATGCCAATTCTTTCTACTTTAAATTTGATCCTTTAAGTTCTTCATAATTTGGGATGATTGTTTCTGTTGTGGTAAGGATCCAAGTAATCAGTAAAATGACAACCTGGACAAGACTGAAGCACAAGATACATAATCAGAAGGATAGTTTTTACTTTTAATTTCCTTCCACATTAGTGGCATTAATTTCTCACAGTCTTTTTTTCCCTTTTTTTTCATTCTGTTCTCAAATTCTTTTAACTTCTCAGATTTCTCTCTTATCCCTTGCCTTTTATCCACCTCCCCCCCAGATGGCTGGAGTGTTTTGTTTTGTTTTGTTTTTTCATTTTATTGCTTTTCCTCTCTTTGCCTAGGATGCTTTTCTTGTGTGCTTTTCTGATACTGTTTGATGCTCAGTACATCATAGGGTAGAAACTCAGCTGTGCTGACCCAGTGGCTGGATATAATTTAGCACCGATTCTCTCTGCCTGGCGAATACCACTGCATCTAGCCAGGCTGCAAGATGGGATCCAGGAGAACATCCAAGTTGTTCCGTAGCCAGCATGCAGCATCCATTCTCTGCACCAGTGTTCTTTTCCACCTCCATTTCCAAGATATCGCCGCCATTTTGTCTTCTGTGTGCCAAGGACTCTACTGATGGGGTTTGCGCATGACGTAAATCCTCCTACTTTATAGAGGCAATGAAAAGGATTCCAAGAGTTGAGGCCACAGACATCTTCCTCCCTGCAGAGACACTAGAAACAGAATAGTTGAAACTGCAGGGTTAGAATACTAAAATGGAAGGAACCATAGGCATCAGTACCAAAGCAACTAGACTGAAGATCAACAGTGCACTGTTAAATAGAGATCTAATTCAATTCAGCAGCATTTGAACACCTACAGAGTGCCAGGAACTCTGCTGGGTGCTGAAATTAACAAAATGAGTAGGATGATTCTTTGCCCTCTAGGGCAAAAAGCAAATCGGTTAGGGTGCATTTGATGAGCATACAACAAAAGTATGTACTTGGAACAGACACACAGGAGGACCTGACTCCCACTAGGGATGGGAGCCATTCAGGGATGCTGCCTGCAGGAGGGAATGTCAGAACTGGGTTCTGAAGGATCAAATAAACTAGGAGACCTAATAAAAGTCCAACACAAAAAGTTCAGGTTTCAGAGCTATCGTATTTGGATTTTGTGTTTTGAAAGCTTTACCCTGGAAAGTGTGAAAGATAGGTGAGAGGTGCTGGGAGTAGACAATAGGAGGTGAGAAAGATCAGGAATTGAGAGTTCAAATAAGACTATGGCAAGAGCCTTGGACTAAGGTGGGGGCAGTGGGAATGGTGCAGAAAAGACAGAATTGAGGATGTTTAGGCGTAGAACTGATAGGGCTTCCTGACTGGTTGGGATGTGGGTGTGGCTTAGGATATAGAAGCATCAGCACCATCTGGGGCCCCACCTTATGGATCTTGGTCACATGTAATAGAGCCAAGCTCCTATGTCTACAAAAGAAAATGGTGGGCCTATCTAGACATACCACCTCCTAAGTCCTTTTTTTTAAAAAAGGAGTCTGGGGGAAGGAGGAAGACAGGAAAAAGGAATGGAATGTTTTGCCACTTTAAAGAGTGAGTAATATATGTGTCAGTATCCTGCACCCCAAATTTGATAAGGCTTCATCAGAAAGTACATTTTGCTTCATTTTGTAAACATAATCTTTCAATTTCCAGAAATACAAAAATGTGCCCAAGATGTTAGAAGATGTCATTAGTGAAAATGTTAGCTTCCTAACCCCTTACCCACACAGAAAAAAACTTATCAAAAACATGTTTTAGATACCTTGCTATTAGAAGAGGTCAGACAGATTTTCTGAAAATAAGAAATAAATTCCAAATGTTATACGGATGGTACCTGATACGCTGTGCTCTTTGTTATTCAAACTATAGTCTTTCACTCTCTTTGACAATATCATTTTCTCCCTGGAGACTGCAGCTAAAAAAGAAGACACCAGAAAAAGTATTGAATATTCAGCCAAAACTCTGAATAGATGCCCACAGAGACAACTATAATGACAATCACTGGAATAACTAATGTTTATTGAATACTTACTATGTGGCAGACACTGTGTTAAGCATTTTATATAAATTAACTCATTTAATTTTCACATCAACGCTATGAGATAGGAACTTCTATTATAACCATTTTACAGATAAAGACCCTGAAAGTTAGGGCAGTTAAATAATTTGCCTAAGGACACAAGAGAAGCAATTGATGGAGCCACGTTCAAATCCAGATTTGTTGGACCTCAGAACTCACTCTCTTAACCATTGGACAATACCCACTTTCCTAAGCAGTTGAAGTCCCTTTTGAGCTTTCCTTTTGAAAATCAAAACTTAAAAGATGACTATATTTTCTCTTTCCCCAAGTTGTACTTTCTTTAAATAATGCCAACAGTCTCCATGTACTTGATGTCAGATTATACAAAAGAATATGACATTCATAGACTTCCTTTGTCATGATGTAATTGGTCATTATTTTTGTCATTCTTCTCCTTTTACCTGTTTCTCCTCCAATATAAGCTTGCAAAAGGATGATAGAACAAGTTTCTAATGCTAGGTCACTTATCGTGACTTACTGTGTTAGCCTGGATACTCATCACTCACTGGGCTTTGGTGCAATCATAGAATGATGGCTCCCATTGATGAAGCACTTTCAATGTTCCAGGCATCGAGTGAAGCCCCTTACAACAATGCAATAGGGACTCCTATAATTAGCCCCATTACAGATGAGTAAACTAAGAAGTATCTTATTACAAAGTCACATATCTAGTAAGAGTTAAAGTCTGGATTAGAACCCATATCCATTGACCCTAAAACTTATACCGTGCTACAAGATCTCCATGTTCTGCATCCTGGTATGGTCTCTTGATACCAGGTTCACTCTGATTTTGTAAAGATCAGAAGAATGCTACCCATTTGAAGGAAAACCAATAGATGCCTTAAAGCCATAATAATACCTACCATATGTTTAATGAATACTATGTGTCAGTTATGTGTTAAGGACCTGCAGTCCTCACCACAACCCTACAAGACAACCATTATTGTTCCCATTTTATAGAAGTGTAGGAACAAGAGTATCGGAGAGGTTAAGTAATATGCCCAGGGTCTCATGGCTAGTACCCAGCAGACCCAGTTGTCAAGTCAAGGTCTGTAGGGCTCCAAACTCTAAATGATACAACTATTATGCTCTATCATCACTTGCTTTTCTCTATCCCTTTGGGGAGAAAAACATTCTGACAGAGTATCAGTATTTAAAGTTATGTTAAGGTTGGTATTGAGATTTTTAATTACACAATTAAAAGGATACTCCTAAAGCCCAGGAAATCTTTTTTTAGCCTCACTGTTTTGGGTCGATTCTCCTGCCTAGGTTGCTCACTGTTTTTCTTTAAAAATCCTTCCCAGAAACCTGCTTGCTCTGTCCTGTACTCTCTCCTGCCCCCAACCCACCTCAAAAGGAAAGCAACAGAACAGCACATCCAAGTCCCGTTTTTCTTGCTTGATCATCAAGAGCATGTAAATTACAGAGAAATATGGCCTGAGTCAGCTCCTCACAGGACAGAAATCAGTAATCATTGATATTGCTAAGCAACACCACAGAGGAGCAAGGCTGCAAATTAGGTGGCAAATTTATAAGAAGTCAGAGTATCTGGGGACTCACTTGGGCATTTCATTATGAACCATCTGGATGATCCACAGTGATGACCACACATTTTTGTTCACTGTTCGTGGATGATAATTCCCATGTAATTATACGGCACCTCCCTCTGTGCTCCTAACTCACCTCTCAGAACCTTCCACTGGATTTTTCATAATCCAGATAGTTCCTTACAAGATCATTGGGAACAGTTACACCTAATGGTCAGCTTTCATTCCTTCCCAAAATAAGATTTGAAACAAAACAAAACAAAACCACTCCATTGGCTTGTGTGAAGGCAGAGCTGGCTGGGCAAGAACACGCATAAGGAGGGAGTTAGTCACAGGATCCTAGCAGCTCATGGGCCTGATGTGGGCTCCACCTTGGTGTTCCCAGAGGAGCCTGAGGTAATCAGATTCAATTGGTTCTAAGCCAGAGATGAGCAGACTGCGGTACTTACACCAGGTGAAATCTATGAGCTTGGAGAGAGACAAGGAAGTGAGCCCGAGTCCTTGACCCTCTGGAGAAGGATTGCCTAGCAAGGATCCCTCCCAGTTCCAATAATCAAGCTGGTCTCATTTGTTCACTCATTCATCCAACTAATATTTATAAGAAAGTTAGACCAAGCAACCTGATTTTAAACCAAGGATTACAAATCGATGAGCCAAATATGACCCAGGTGGTGTTTTGTTTTGTCATTGTTTTTTTTTCTTAGAGAGAGCAGGAACGGGGGAGGGGGATGGAATCTCAAGCAGGCTCCCCACCCAGCATAGAGTCTGACGCGGAGCTCAATCTCACGACCTGAGAGCATGACCTGAGCCGATATCAAGATTCAGACACTTGACCGACTGAGCCACCCAGGCGCCCCTCCGGGTGGTGTTTTTTAATTTGGAATCCATTGCCAACATTTAAAAAGCAGACATAAAAAGCCAGATATCTGGCTTCCCTTGAATAATCAGCAGGTCTCTCAACACTGTACCCACATTTCCTCGTGGAGCTGGAGGTCACTGCCCATTTAGGCATGCACTGTCCAGGTGTCCCTAATCACGCCTCTCCCTGTCCTTGTCTCCAGCCCACTCTGCTCACCTCCCTACCTGGTGCCAGTGCTTCATTCATGCTTTGTCAGAATGCCTTCTGTGCCCCAGACACTGGGCCAGATGCTGGGGACCAATCTGACTCCGGATTTGGCCGGTGATGTAACATCAGTGTTTTGCTGGGAGCTGGGGCCCCAGAATGATGTCAGCAGGTGGACATAAACAAGGAAAGGGAGAGTGGGGGCAACAGAAATATTAGCAATGACAAACCAATGGGTCCAGGTTTGTGGGGAGCCTGAAAAGGAAGAGTATTTCACGAAGGGGCGAGATTCAGAGGGCATGAAAATCAGGTGATAAATTTCTGAGCGGTCTATTCGGAAATCCTTCTTGAAGCTCAATAGCTGATGGAAGACGATGCACCAGCTGAGCCCTTTGTTTTCATTTGCACAGTTCTTGCCTGGCGTCCAAAAGCCTAAGTAAGTGAGAAGTTTTCATCTTGCAGAAGAAAAAGAAGTACAGATTAGCATAGAAAGGGAAGAGTCAGATGTGAAAGAACTCCATGGAGCAAAAGCCTCTCTGGTAACCCCTTGCATGTGACATCTGTGTCTGGCCACATGTAGGGGACAGCTGTCCTTGGGCAAGCATGCACACATTAGGAGCCTCTTAGGGAAGCTTAACACGTGAACATCATTCCCCCCCCCCCACAACAGAATGGTAAGCAGAAGCTTTGGCAGTGAGTCAGTACTTTGAAAGCTTCTTTTGAGTGAGAATTTGAAGGTTAAAATATTCCTTTCCTTCTGACTTGAATAGGAAGTGAGGACTTATGGTTGTTTCCTCGTTTAACCTCAGTCTCTCCAAGATCATTTTTAAGATAAAGAAGTTACTGGCATTGGTATGAATTTGATATAAAAGAATAATGACCAAAGAAAGCCTTTTAATGGGAAGCAATTAATTGTGGCGGCTCGTGCAGCCTTTTTTGAGGCGACGTGAGACCAAAAGCTTTACACTGGGCTGTATTGGAAAATACCTTTTAACTCAGAATTCGTGCTTATTGTGACGCAAGTTTTCCACATGAGGCAAAGACAAGAGAGAAAAGATAAGGCTGGATATGCTGCAAGAAAATTAAAAATTATACAAATCTGCAACTGTAAATGCTACATTTATCTTGGGGAGTGGGATGGGAGATTACAAATACTCAACTGTCATACTCCCCTCCCCCATTCCCAACATTTCAATAATAGCAATAAATTCACAAATTAAAAAAAAAAAACACCCTCGGGCTAAAACTGCAACACATGGTTCTGGAAGTTAACCAGGGCAGCCTTTCACTAAACGGAAAGTTTTTTCTTTAGACGGTTTTCCTTGTGTTTAAGGGAAGAAGCCTGGGTTGGGGGGCGGGAGCAGGGTGTTGTTGACTTGCACATGGCAAGTACAGACATTGACATTGGTGCCCACCTGCAGAGATAATCAGAGTTTGAATAGGATTCAACCTATTAGCAACCTCCTGCTAAGCTGAGTTGATGTTCATTTTGGACCTTTGGCAGACGATGAGGAGGGGGGTACCGGTTACTAAGGATGTCTACACCATCTCCGTGCAAAGTGTTTTACATACTTGGCCTCATCTGATCCTCCAAAAACCCTCCTGAGAAGAGGTACTTATTGTTCTTGTCCCCACTTTATTTTTTTTAAGATTTATTTATTTATTTTAGAGCGAGAAGACAGAGCATGAGCAGGGTGGGGGAAGGGGCAGGGGGAGAGGGAGGGAGAATCCTCAAGCAGACTCCCCACAGAGCATGGAGCCTGACGCGGGGCTCCATCCCAGGACCCCGGGATGATGACCTGAGCCAAAATCAAGAGTCGGACGCTCAGCTGACTGAGCCACCCAGGCGCCCTTGTTCTTGTCCCCATTTTAACTGAAGAAGAGATTGAGGCTCAGAGATGACCACCCAGCTCATAATTAGTAGAGCCGCTACTCTGAATCAGCCATCTTGTCCATCTCACTCAGAAGCATTCTTAACCTTGATAATGATGTCAAGAAGTTTCAGGCATCGGTGCCTGCCTTCCTAACTTCAGCTTCTAGGGAAGTTTAACAAACCACAGCAACCTAAAGCTCACTGTCATTTGGGAGCTGTGTATTTATGTACTTGAAGAAATGTGAGGAGAGCGTGTGATAAGAGGAAAGCACTGTTCTGGGTTCTGTTGGAAGAGATCTAAGAGGAAGAGGGTCTCTGCCTTCAACATGTGGATAACCTGGTTGGAGAGACAGGGTTTTGTGCAAAATTAGAAAGGCAGGTGCCTAGGTCCCGAATGGAACACTGGTGCTTTTTAGATGGGTGAAGTGTCACGTGCTATCCCAATGGTTACAGTCCACATTGTGACCTTCCCCATAGATCCGAGAGTAGGAGAGGACCGATGAAGACATTTCTTTTCCATGCTGGCCCCGACGTGGCACAATAGCCTTTATTGTTGAGCAACAAATATGGATTTAAAACCTCTTTAAGTAGTGTTGAATTTGCTTTAACAGACGTGTGTAAAATACCAAATTCTCTCACTGCTCTGCTCCATGTCCCATGGGTTCTCCTTCATGCTACCTGGTGGTGCTTGCAGTAGTGAAGCTGCCCCTTACTGACGGCTTAGTGGGTGTTATTATTCATCTACTCTTTACCACAGCTTTATGGGATTGGTACAGTTATGATCCTTGCAGCTGAGGACACCGAGGCTTAGAGAGGCCAAACAGTTTGCTCAAAGTCACACAGCTAATAAGTGGTAGACCATGGATTCAAGCCTACACCCTGGTTTCAAAGCCCATGTCCTTAACTTCCACTTGCTACTGAAAATAATCCTTCCATGGGTTGATATAATCTAGTATCTGCACACACCTTCTTGACAGGTAAGGCAACTGTACTGAGAGACTATCTTTTGTATTGAGAAAGCCTTAATTTTTAGGTCTTCCACATTGAGTTCAAACTAATACCAAAAATGAAGAAGCTCTTTGACTTAAAAAATGAACAAGTAATCATTTTGTTTTCCTATCAGCTAACACTTAAGTAATAAATACTTGTTCTCCCTGATTTCTCTCCCTCTGTTTTTCATTCCAATATTATGAACCCAGCATAGATGCTGCTCTTGGCTTTTGGTTTTATATATCAGAATTTTGAGGCCCAAAAGGTGAGAAGTCCCTTTTCTCCTGCTCCTGTCTGGAGAGATTGGCTGAAAAGGGGGTTGAGAAAGCCAGAGGCCTCCAAAGTGGAGCTGAGAAAGTCAGTGTTGGAAAGGAGAAATCTCTATCCATGCCAGTCTGAAGAGAGGAGATTAGGAGCCCAAAACACTAGCTCTTATTCACTGATTCTTTGAGACTGAAGGTAAGACCCTTCCCTTGACTTGTCAGTCAGGAAGTATGGACAGGAATAGGGAGGCACCTTAAAGCAGGCCGTTATGTTGCAAGACCTGGAAAGAAGAGGACCGAGGAACTGACAAAAGGCTCTATCAGTCCTAGAGATCTGGGGGCATGGATGCCCGTGGCCGCAACTGTCCAAGTAGCGTGAAAGCAGGTGTGGTCACCATGACAGGCGGCATTCATGATCGCCCTGCAGGCTCAACTCCAACACCAACCACTGGGTTCTGGAATTTTTTCTTAGGCTGTGTGGGCTTCTTAGAGAAATGTTACAGTGAAGAGACACCAGGTGGTACCCAGGATGATATTCACTGGTGATTCGTCCCTCTTCTGATCCTAGCTGTCTCTTGCTCAGTTGATATAATGGGTGTTGCTAGTTGGGATGAAACAGGCCTCTCTTGAACTCCCTCACTTCCTCCTATCCCAAGGAAACTCAGCTTGGCTGAGGCCCAGTTGGAATCCTAATCCAATGGTGTAATGGTACCTTGGTTAGTCTCTGTGGGGAGTGTGCTGACTGGAGGCCATTTCCCCTTGCCGATGAGTTTTCATTCATGCCTCTCAGGCCTTCTCAGGCCACAGTGGCTGAGACCACTCTCCATGAGGCATCCGTGGTCTGTGGGACACCAGCCAGTTGTGTGACGTGCTCTGGCTGACATGTGCATGTCGTGTTCATCCTTGTCACCTGTCCCACCCCTCTTCCTGCATCCCCTGAGGCCCTGGTTCAGGAATGAGATCCACCAGCTCTTGGAGATGCACCCCACCGACGCCAGGATGCTGCCCTGACCACCTGAGAGCATGGGAAGCCTGAGCCCAGCATCTCACTATCTTGTCGCGGTGTGCGTTAAAGACGATTCTAGCAGGCTGGTCTCCTTCCCTTTCTTTTCTGCCTTTGCTGTAGTATGCAATGAAACAGGATTCCTTCACCTGGGCAAGATGCTCTTCCCTTGTCCTCCTTCCTCCCTGTGCTTTGAGTTGCTATGTCGTCTGTCGTTACTTGGCTTTTCACTACTCATATTCCCTCTCTTGCACCATCTTAGCCTCATTTTTGATCTATTCCATTCAGTCCTTATCCTCTGTCCCATTCATCCAAGGAAGCAGCTAAGAAACAATCTGGACGTTGCTGCAGCAGCAAATGTGTGTGAGCCTTGTCAGACATGAACGGTTCCAATTTCGACTGTGTAAAAATAGAACAATTGAAGAATATGTTTGTATTTATTTATACCTGATCCCACAAGAGACGGGGTAAAAAAATAATCACACCTGCCACAAGCAGATGTTTGACAGTTTGTAATTGATCTATGAAAACAGGTATGTGTCTATGGAGAGGTTTCATCTAAAAAGACAGATCCATAAGAATTGCAATGGTGTATCTTTCCTGTATAGAATATGGTTTACACCCCACTTTGCAAAACCCAGAGCCACCCACGCTCTGTTTCCTGAGCAAATAGTTGAGAATAGCAGCTGCTTACGCTACCACTTAACCTCAGGGGAAGAGCAGAGGCTACAAAACAATGAGTTGGCTGATATAATTCATGAACTTACTATAAGATTTTACATGCACACACACACACACACACGCATATATTACGTGTAAAGCCACCATGAACATGTGTTTAATATTTATGAAGGTATTTAGATCATTTAAGAATTCCAAGCTTGTGCAATGTCGTATGTATAAAAGACTACTGTTCTTAAAATACCCAGAAAAAAATTGTATTCCACTGAAGGCAATCCCCAGGAGTCATTAAAAAGACTTTCTTGTTATTTACACAAAATTCAATTTCTTACTGAAGTACTTACGCCTTTCGTCATGTATCTAACAAAACCGGAGTAGGCAGGTTTTTGCAGAAAGATAAGGATGAGGTGATTTTTCTCCTCAAAGCATAATTTTGCATCGGTGTGTTAAAATAGCTTTAGTAAAATTTTAGGCAGAATGGAAAAAGAATATATATAATGTGTGTATGTGTGTGTACATATACACATTATATATATAACATATTTATAATGTATAATACAAATATAAAAGGGAAGAATATTTATTATTGTCTTTTAAGCTAAATCCTTCATCTTGCTCACAAAACCCATCAATTATTAGTTGATTCGTATGTGGATTTTCACTGGCTTCCCAAGTTAATGAGCCAGGGAGGCGTTCGGCACAATCACAGGAATATCTCTCGAGTCTCATTAATTTCTTGAGGTTTATTGGGAGAGTGTTGTTATGACTAGGAAAAATATTTTTAACCCACTCGTCATGTCACTTAAAACTATCTGGAATTTTCAGATGACCAAGAATAAAAGTTTCTATTTTAGAACTGAAGTAAGAAAACAGACACGGTGCATCCCGGCCTCCTCTCTTTCCCAACCCCAGCTCACTCAGCCCAGCTGCGCTTCCTGCCGGTGGGGTCCATGACCACAGAGCCCTTGCCGATCCCTGCACTTGGAGGGGCTGCTCGTAGCCTCCCGCCCCCTGTCGTCTAAGGAGCAGCAGGTGACTGTGCCTCAGTCTGGGAGACGTGATTCCTCTGTCACCTGCCTGAGCCAGGTGTCTTCCCTCTTCCTCCCAGAGCACTCTGCACCTTTTGCAGCTTTTCTCAGCAGGCTGAACTCCTGGTATTCACTGTTTTCTGTCGAAAATATGAACTAAAAGTCAAAGGAGAGTTTAGAAGCTGGTTTTGCATTTTGGGTTTTCCCAAGTGGCCTCCTCAATCTCTAGGAAGTGGTTCTGTTGCAGAGGAACCGTGAAAGGAAGCTCTGGGCCCGAGGCTCCCTGGCCAGGAATGCCAGGCTGCAAGCCCCACGGGGTCCCGGACATTGTCCTTGATCGACCCTTTCTCTTAGAGCATCACCTCTATACAAATGACAGGGCCAAGCCTAGACCCGGTGTGAAGTTCTCTTGCCAAGTACTCTGTTTCATCAGATGTTAAAATAACTGTGTCCTCCTCTGTCATGCAGGGCACATCCTACCCCCAGTAGAATAATATATTTCAAGTGATTTCTGAAAATGGGCCGTGAAAGCTGTCTGCCACATGGGCCCATGTTTGCACATCTCTATATAGTTACGATTGCGGAATTTGACAGTATAACTCTGAATCTGATTAATTAAGAATGTGTAAAAACAAAGTTCTTGCATTACAGCTCGTTCCTTATCTTTGTGTCTTTTACTGTGATGTTGTAGAACTTGGATCATATGGAAAACTAAAATATTATGACACAATGACTGAAGAAGGTAAGAATGATTTTAGAATTGTATGCATTGGCTTTTTTTTTTTTTTTTCATTTATGGTGTCTGGTGCTTGCCCATTTTTTTTTTCATCTTCTTTTCCTCTTTGCATGACTTCAGTGACATTGTGTGATTTATTATTCTTTCCACATTTTCGTCTAGTTTTTGCCATCGTGTTTATTTGGGATTGGAGACGTGCAATACCATGGGTAATCATGTTATTCCATTCAGAGACTCCAAACCATCTCAATTGCGTAACACACTCAGAGAAATGGTGTCAGCAACGTAAGCACAAGCACACACCCACTGGGTCAGCATTATTTCCTACACGTGCTCACAACACCACACAGAAACATACCCAGTCAACACTCTGCTTTTAATATGCCCTGTTATGCCTTCCGATCTATGCAAAGGAATGAGTGATCTAAAGTAACTCCTCCACCCCAAACCAGCTGGGGACCTGTTTCTGATGCAGAGGGCTGTGGGCTCATCATGGAACTGAATTCACTGGGGTTCACACTCTGTGAGATTGAGCATATCATTTTAGCCATTTCCCCCTGAGTGGTAAATGAAACCTGGCAGAGATTTACTTTAAAATGAATTTACTAATGAACTCTAGGCACTATCCCAGAGCACCGTCTTGATCCAATGAAAATCACTTCTCTTGAAATAAGTTCACCATGGAAGAGCGATTTGAAAATTCTACTTTCTTGTGAAGGGAGTTATCCTATGACCCCAGCCCCCATTTCACCCCACACGTACCTCCACCTTGTGAATAAGAAACAATATTTGTGACGCCAAAGAAAACATTTGGGGTTTTCTTACACTGATTCTGACAAGTAATCCAAAGGTAGCCTAGAAGGAGAATCAGCTAATTTTATCTTTTAACATGAGAGAAACTCCCAAATGTGTTGCATATCCTGTTTTCAGCGTCTAGTATTTCTAAGTTGCCTTAGCTTGCCAAAGATCTCCTAGTTGCTTTGCATCCGAGAAGTGAACATCTGACAGCCCTTGGTAAGAGAAAGCCCTTCTCCTCCCCTCAGAACTCTGGCTTCAGCACAACCCCCAGGCCCTCCTCTGTTGCTCTTGCTGTGCTCTCAGTTAACCACTGTGATGGTTTCTAAAGCAGCAGGCCATGAAGGGGATCTCACACTGGGTCCTCTTATGGCCCAGGACCCTCCCAAGAACCTGGGGAATTGAGAGCTCCGGGGGACAGAAAGCTGCCATGAGAATGAGTGTCCTACCACCAAGAGGATAGAAAGACCAATCCAGAACATAAAGGAAGGCTCTTGTCCGAACTCTAATTTTAATCCGTGTCTTCAGACCACTTGGAGTTTCACTGGTGGTTGGCTTGAGAAGCCAAAGCTTTGGGACTTGCTGACTCTATAGTTTGACGGCTCCTCCCGGGCATCTCACTAGCCCCCAGCCTCCGTTTCGTGGCTCAGGCGGCAGGTGGGTCTGTTGGCTTCCAGCAGACCCATCACAACCCTCTACTTTCTCTCTTTACTCTTCCTGTCCTCTGTCTTCCACCCTTACCTTCCCATTGTCAGGGCAGCTTCTGCCTCCCTGTTGCCTTAAGCACCCCATTTCCCCTTGCTCTGCTCTTTTCCTGCCTCTTTCCACATCCATTTGAGCAAAGGTTGCCACCCGAGCACTCCCTTTCTCAGACCCCCTAAACCAGATCAAGTTCACTGTTCAAGATCACGTGAAGATGCACAAAGGCTACTTGCAATCCGATGAGTCCACTTGATAACAACTGGGCTTTCTAGGCAGGAAAACAAAGGCAAAATCATGTCTGGAAGGAAGATCATGGCTAGCCCTTAGCAAGGCTGGGAAATTGTTTAGCGCCCCCCCCCCCCGGGCCCCCTTTCACATTTCTTGTACTTCCCTTTCCCATCCCTTCTTGCATATCGCTTTGTGTTCCTAGCTGAACATTCATCCCTCCTACAGTAAGAGCGAATCGTAGCAAAGGCAGCATTTTTAAATCGTGTTCTGTGATGTACTGGTTTCATATGACGTCACTAGGAATTTTGCAACAACCCAGAAAAAAAAAAAAGCAAGCAAGCAAGTCTGATTTCATAGTTTACTAAGTGGAAGAGCTTCTGAGTTTAGTTTTTTTTCCCATGCGATATATGGTGCTGTATGCGGCCACACAGAGGAAGTCAGAAAGAGGGATGCAGTTCGCAGTATTTCCCAGACTTCTCAGATCAGAGAACTCTTTCTTCCACGGAGCCTCTTGCGGGACTGTTTTGGAAATGCTGAGGAAGGGTCCTCTCCTCCTCCTGGAATAGGAACCTCTGAAAGATTAAAAATAAACATTCTCCACACGTAGCCATCCCTCGAAGGTACTCACAGAAGGGATACTTTGGAAGAGGAGGTCTTCCTCTAGCCACATCAGATCACACCCTCTGGCAGCCGCCTCCACGACAGGCCAGGCTCGGCTTAGCCCGAACTCTGGGATTCTGTCTAAAAGGCTCAAAGCCAGCTCAGTAACCTCAGACCGCGCCACAGCCATGTGTGACTTCTTCAAACCCTCGAGGGCCTTTCCCCTCCCATCGGAAATAAGAACCGTGATTGGTGCCTCTTCCATGTCGTACAACTGAAGGAAGTGTCCTACAGATGAAGATGTTCGGGGCAGTAAGCGTGGGCTAGCTGGCCTTCAGGAAATAGCCCGCTCCGTGTTAAGCATCTCTTTTCACAGTTTTCGAGATGTGACTAGCTCTGGAGCAGGGCTTTATTATAATTGCCCATACGACTAGTCATCCTCTGTAGCCCTTTCCAGGAAATTCTCTGGATGGGACGTGAGGTCAGCTACTTTAAATGAGGTTTAAATGAGGGCTTGTTTTTTTTTTTTCCCTCAAGTGGAGCAAATGGAAAGATGGATTCTCTATGCCACCCCATCTCTTAAGAGGAATCGAGTGATGATTTCCTAAATATAGAGAATTATCCTGCACATATTCAGCTCCTGATTTTAAGCACCTGCTATATGCAAATTATTTTGCCAGGTGCTTTGGGGAAATACAAGATTAAAAGGTGAGCAATTTGCTCCCACAGAATTTATAGACAGGGAGAGAAATAAGCACTGAGCCACCAGGAAGAAAGTGGTAAGTACCATAGGTATTTGGAAGAAGATGGCAGGCTACACAGGAAGAGGAAGGATTGCTTTCAATCGGGGGCAAGATTAGTGGAGAAAGTGAACTGGACCCCAAGGACCAGTCAATACTGGGCATACTGGGAAAGGAGGAGTGGTAAGTTCTGACCTACCAGGCTGAGAAAGGGATCAAAGAATGGGAGTACACCAGCCTTTACTGGGTGTTTCCCACCTGCCGGGTGCAGTGCTGTGGGCTTTATATATTCTATGTCATTTAATCCTTACAATGACCACACAAGGTAGATTTTATTGAAGATGAGAAAGCCGAAGCTCAAAGACATATTTTATTAGATGAGAAAACTAAGACTCAGAAAAGCAAAGTATTTGGCTCTGGGACTCAGGGGTAGTAAGTGGTGACTTGGGACCTGAACTCAGGACTGTGGCATGCCCAAGCTCTGCCCTCCTGGCACCACTGTGGTTTGCTGTACCAGGTGGGTATGAGGAGCTAGACAGTTCAAGATGGTGTCAGTATAGGGAGCAGGAAGAAATGCTTGATGGAAACCAATCGTGGGAAAGATTTAAACCACAGACTTAGAATGAGGACATCATAAAGTGAGCAACAAGGAGTTACTGAATAAAACATGCCCTTACTTGAACACTCCACCATAAAAAAGTTATTTTAGTAAAACAATATACTCACTCTCAGACACTGAACAAAATCATGACATTTTTAAAAATGTGTCCTTGACCTCAGAGCCCTTCCCCCTCCCCCATCTTCAGTGACTTAAGACCTAAACTGGAAGGAACAGCTCCTTGGGCCACACTCAACCTCCTCCCCACCCCAAGCTAACCAGAATCTTATTCACTCCCTCATTCATTCCTTAATGCATTGACTCAACAACACTTAGTATGTACCAGACACTAGACTGGATGCAGAGCTAATTAAAGACAACCCTTCTCCTAAAGAATTCACACTCTAGTGGAGGACACAGGCCAAGAGATGAGTGGTGTGATGGACAGAACCAAGGTGAGGGGGATCCCAGCAGAAGGCATCATGTTCAGCCTTGGGAAATGAGGGCAGGTTTCTCAGAGAGGTGATGTCTCCATTGCCTCATTCCTGCATCCCAAGATGACAACAGTCTTACTGGCCACCTGATACTAATGTGTTCACTGAATAATAATGGAGCACCCACTCTGTATGACACATTTGGCTAGACTTGCTAGATTAGTAAGCCTTACTCCTCCCAAGGGTTGTATTTCCTTCTATAAAAAGATGTTTCCAGGGATATGAACAAATTACTCTAGAAGTGGTCTTTTGATGACCTCAGATCCCTCTACATGGTTGGCCATCCTCTTATCTCCTCATGCAGTAAGACTACATATTCTTGGAAGGGCGGTCTCCAACTTTTACTTAAAGCTAATAACCCATAGTTTCTTTCTCATCTGCAGATACCCAAATTACATACCAATCTCATTCGGGAAAATTCTCAATAAATTGAACTTGACTTCCGTACTAAAATTACTCTAAATGAAAACGTAGAAAGCTAGTTCAAAAGAAAACAAACTTACATGATAGAACAGATGAATTAAAAAGAGAAGTGACCTTTCCACCAATCACATTATATAGAACTACTAATTTTTAGTCTTTGGAAATAAACATTCGTAGAGGTATGTAGATGGATAGGTAGACAGAAATCCTGACTAATATTTTGAAAGAAGTAATGTATGGGGAAACCTACCTGCAATGTACTGTCCTAAAGTCATTGCCACTTAAGAATAGCCATTTCCAGGAAAAATAATTTCTCCATCATTTAAAAACTCTTTATTCGCTTGCCTAAGAAAAAAAAAAGATATAAAAAGTTGTTGCAATGTCAAGGGCAAAAGATTACAATGACCTTTTCCTTAATGAAATTAAGGATACAGCTTCATGGCAACCAAGAGCCCCTTTACCAAGCTGAGAAACTAATGTCTTACCTGAATCATGGGGTCCTAAATTAGGCATGTGGCTGAGTTTTGAAAACCCCCATTATCTCAAAGAAACAAAAGCACCTGAAGGTCACATAGTCTAACCAGTCATTTGATGTTCTCAATTGCAGTGAAATAGTTCAGTTCTTTTTCAAGGAGAAATTGAATTTTGGAATATCATTTAACAGTGTTTTCCACTGCCCAAGATGTATCCTCTGAAAATGTAGTCTTACCACAGGTCTTTGGTGTTTTCTGTGGCCTTCACATTATATTTTAATCCTTGCCTAAATGGATAAGACTCTGTTATATACACTCATATATCAAGCAGGATAAGTTAAGCTATATATAGTAGAAAATCCAAATTAATAGTGGCTTAAGTCAGATGGACGTTAATTTCCCTCTCAAGTAAAAGAGGTCCAGAGGTAGGCTGTACATGGCAGATATGGAAGCTCTACAGTAATCCAAGCCCCAGGCTCCTTCCATCTTCTGCTTCGCAATCCTAATATATGACTTTCAACCTCAAGGGCACCTCATGGTCCAAGATGGCTGCTGCTAGAGCTCCAGCCGTCATGCCTATATTCCAGGAATGGAGGAAGAGCCAACATGATTTTCCCTGGCTGTTTTACCTTCTTTTTAAGGAGGCTTGCCTTTTTTTTTTTTTTTTTAAGATTTTATTTATTTGACAGAGAGAGCACAAGCAGAGGGAGCTGCAGGCAGAGGAAGAGGGAGAAGCAGGCTCCCCACTGAGCAGGGAGCCTGATAAGGGACTCGATCCCAGGACCCTGGGATCATGACCTGAGCCGAAGGCAGACACTTAATCGACTGAGCCACCCAGGCATCCCAGGAGGCTTCCCTTTACACCCTCCCAGTAAAACTGCCCAAAACTCAGTTATATGGCTATACCTGGTTTCAAGGAAGCTTGGAGATGTAATTTATTAAACCAGGTGATTTGCTGTCCCAAATAATTTAGGTATTATATCATTAGGAAATGAAAAGGGAATCGATATCAGATAGGCAACATGCAATCCCTCCACAAAAGAGAAATATCACTTTTGTATAATTGTGTGTTGATGGGGAGGATGGAGAACAGAGCAAGCTATAGGAGCAATGTTGGAAACTCATGTAAAGTTTGTAATGCCGATGAGACATCCTAAATGGAGATGTGGGGGAAGCAATGGAGATGGGAGTCTGGATCTTGGGAGAAAGGTCAAGGCTATGAATACAGATATGGGAATCATACTATAGGTGTTCTTTAAAGCCACAGAACTGGTAAGAATACCTAACTAATCAATAGGGAAGAGGAGGTCAGGTTTGATCCCGGGGGACTCCAAAGTTTAGAGTCTGGGAAGAAGGTGGAGACCCAGCAAAGAAGACTGGGGTGGGCAGAGAACCAGGAGAGAATGGCGTCCCAGAAGTCAAGGAATTGTGCCACAGGAAGGCAATGAAAAGGTGATAGCCTCAATGAATTGACCAATGAAATCAGAGATTGTTGTAGTACAAAGATAAGAGCGGTGAACACAAAGTGAGATGCTTCAAATCAGGAGTTTGGAAGTGAGGCAGTTATTGCTAATGATGAAGCTTAGGGTCGAGCCACAGGATTGGGCGGATAAGGTGAGTTGGAGGGAAGAGGAGCTGGAGGTGAGCAGGTTGGGGTGGTGAGGAGCCAAGTGTTGCAGGGCTTTCCAATAAAGTCACCAAGGCCGGTGACAGGAGCCATGGTGTAAATCAATAGTGAATTGCATTCTGATCTCTGCAGGATTGAGGGAAGGGGGATGAGGAAGCCATTTGCAGTGGAGGTGGTAGTGGTGACCTGTGCTTCAAAGGAGGGAGGAGAAACGGTCTAGAAGTAGTGGGGGGGGGTGGAGTGTGGGGCATTTGGAGAGACAAGCAGCTGCCCCTTTCAAGGGACCTTCAGGAGAGAAAAGGGACCTTCAGGAAGCAGCCGAGTTTCAGCTGAAACACAAAGGCAAAGAGAATATTCAGAGCAGAGGTTAAGGACGTAGAGACAGATTTACTGATGGCAGAGGTGGGAGACTGAGTCAGGCAGGCATTTTCAAAGCCACACACAGAAGGTAGTTATAATACAAATGCTGATCTGCTTTGTACGGAAGTCAGTTATGAATCAGTGTTCAAAGGACTTAATTGATGAGGGCATCTGGACGGTGCTAGAGGCCCCAGAGGCTCTGCTGAATTGGACAAGGATGTAGGATAGAATGGGAACAGCCTACCAATGTGCTAGAAGTTCTAACTTGGGATTGGCCCCACGGACAGCTTGCAGTGACAAAGTAGGGTCTATCTTTCCAGGAGAGGAGAGCTCTGGGGGACCCCCTTAAGTCCAGCTGGGGGTGAGGAAGGTTAAGGAAGGAGCCCTCCTCAATTCAGAGAGAGAGAGAGAGTTCAGCCCAGCCTGGGAAGACCTTTCCTACAGACATGGCCAAAGATGCAATAGCCTGCCTCAAAAGGCAGTGAGCCCCCCTCCTCGGGAGAAGCCAAGGAAACCTCCATCTCACAAGAGTGTTCAGATAATGGACACCTTGATGCCCCTTCCAGTCCCATGTCCAAGATTCTGCCCTGGTGCCTTTTACTAAATGTGATGGCAGACATTGGTTTAGAGTTTACTTTTAAGATTAAATCTTTTGAAAAACTTGATCCTCCATTTTGGTTAAGCCACCACGAGAACTGTGGGTAGGTAGGCTCCTGGGACACAGCTTCTGAAATAGAAGGCTTGGGTACTATGTGATCCAGTTCAGAGATAAACTGTTGATTAATGTGGCTACATATATAGCAAATAGGACGTTACATAGTTCCTGTGAAATAGACCTTTAAAAGAACAGCAACTATCTTCCCTTTTAGTTGCAGATACGAACTTTTAGCACAGTAGAAAGTGTAACTGCAAAGTAATTTTAATTATTCCTTTTTATGATAAAAACATTACACGCACACAGAGGTAAAAAGTAAACACTACTTAAGGAAAGGCAATAAAAGGGAGTCTTCCTTTTACCCCAGATTCCACTCATTCCTTAGAGTGAACCACTCTTACTGGTTTTCTAACGTAGGCTCTTTTCTTCTATACCCCGCTCTCTAACCTGGCTTTTCTTTATTAGCATATAGTGGAGACCTTTCCATATTAGCGCTGCCCTCATTCCTTTTAGTAGCTGCATAGTATTCCACTGCTTGGCTCTTCCGTGGTAGGTTCGTTCCATCAGTCCCCTGTTGATGGACATTTATGATCACGTAGTACCCAATTTCCATTTTTTGTGGATTTATCCAGTTATTAGAACATGACATGAGCATCTTCTTTGCCCACAGAGCAAACTCTACTGAGTAGGGAATGTATACATATAAAATAAGTCCCTAGAAATAGAAATACCAGATCAAAGCATATGCACATTTCAAATCTGGAAAGGTACTGCCCAATTGCCCTCCAAAGCAACTGCACCCGGTTGTGCTCCCACCAACAGTGAATGAGAGATCCTCCAACAAATTTAACTAAGTCCTTTGAACATTGATTCATAACTGACTTCCGTACAAAGCAGATCAGCGTTTGTATTATAACTACCTTCTACTTTACTTGTTTTAGAAACCTGAATTTTTTTTTTACCCAAGGTGAGTTAAAGCCAGGGTATAGTTATGATGGAAGACTTTCCTCTGTAAATTACATGACAAGGCTCTTCCTCCCACACAGAATATCCAATTTCCACCGCAGCATGTACCCTTCTTACCACAAGACTGTCGACATCCCTGAGAATGTCTGAGAAGTACACTGCAAGTTAACTTTCTGCCTTCCAATTACCAAAGTGGGGAGCCCCCGTTGTGCACAGACACCATTTCCAATACCATGTTATGTTTCATTCATTCCAGGTTTATGGTTTAACTCATTCAGTCCAACCTTCCATAACCAGAGGATATCTCAAGGCACTTGACCAGATGCTCTCTGTAAGGCTCTGCCTTACCCCTCCCCACCCAAAAAAATGTATTGACTCACCAGTTATTAACCACATTACTTTTTTAGAGATGTATTCTTACAAGTATCTCCCTGGGGCTGGATCTTAGGAAGACAGCAGCCTAGTAAGTGTGTATAACCAAACTACCCAGCTAGTAACCTGTATCAGATCTGTCAGAAAGACCAAACCAGCTGTGTGGGTAAATCCACGGTCTTCCTGAAAACCAGGACCAAGGAATTCTAATTAGAATACATCCAGTTTTTCAAACTTCATTGCATCTTATTTTCATGATCTAAACCGTTCAGCAGTAAAAGCAGAAAGATGGGACCTGGCAAGTAAAGGCAGATTTTGTCACATTGCATATGTAGAACGTGTTAAGTTGCAGCAGAAGGCAAATTGTGGATGCTGCTTTTTGTCTATTTCTGACATCCCTAGAGCTGAAAATGTTAAGTTGCCTTCATTAGTCAAACTTGAATACTATTATTATAAGTTAATGATATAATTTCCCACCCCCATGAAGCTTTCTCTTAAAAAAAAAAAACAAAAAAAGTGGGAATCGGTAACACCAGGAGGCTGGCATATTCAATTAAGCATGGTAAGTTTCTCTTTTGATTAAATCTGAAATGAACTGAATCATCTCATTTTAGTCATGGACCACTAAGCCCTCAGGAGCAGTTAGTTAAGAATGCTCAGCATGTGCCGGGCACTTCTGTTGCAAACCCGTGCTTCCAAATGAAATTTACAGACACCAGTTTACAATGTAACACTGAGGATTCAATAAACTAAGAAGTAGGAATTCAAATTAATTGACAGTTCCCAGACACATGAAATCCAGGTGACAGGAGATGATGCATGTACATGATCTAGGGGCTGCTACTGAATGAATGTCAGCCAAATCTAAAGTCTTTCACTTTACATCAAGATAAACAATTGGATAATATATAGGCTCATCGTGAAAAAGAACTGTTTAAGCTTGGTTTTTTATATACAAGTCAGAGTAACCATTCAATACACATTTATTGAGCACCCACTCTTTGTCAGGTGCTGTGAGCAAATCACAACTTTGCCCAGATGAGTACATTGATGTCACAACCCACTTGCAGAGACGTACCCAAGAAAGGGGCTTTGAAAAGTGACTCTGCAGAGATCTTTTGCACGCCTCAGGTGGTAGTGGGGCTGGATGTTGGCGAGTCTTGAGATCTGAGGCCTGCCTAGTAAAGTGATTCTTTAGTCATTTATCTCTTAGGTATCTGCAGGGTGCAAAGGATGGGAACAAGAGGAAGACATTCAAACCTTCCATCCAGCAACCCCTACCTGGCTCAGAACTCCAAAGCTGAGATCAGAGAACCCCCTTTGAGAATTCTGTGTGTGTGAGCCATTTGTATCTCTGTCTATGAGATAGAAATTTACAGAAAATTAAGTTCCTAAAATAATAAAGCAGGTGACCTAAAATGATAAAGAACATTAGCTCTCCAGCAGTGTCAACTTCAGCTAAGGTCAGTAAATTGGCTCTTTTCCTGAAACACCGTATTCTGCCATTGGTCTCCGTTGCAAGTTTTTTGGTTTGTAAAATTCTAATTTTGCCTGAACTTGATTGGATTATATATATATATTAAAAGAGTCTTGAAATAGACAAATACTAACTGTAAACACTATTAGACTTTAGAGGCTTAATCACCGCATTAACCAAGAAAAGCGCCTGGTGAGTTTTCTGCACTGTGCTTCTGGTCCTTCCTTTTTTCTCTGCCCCAGAAGGAACATAAACTATGAATAGATTTTCATATAACAAGCACTGTAAACACCTCACACACACACACACACACACACACACACACACTCCCTTTGTCGTTTGTGTTAATGTTGTTATATTCATAAACACTAAGGACAGCTGAAGCAGTAGGCACTGGGGGGCGGATGAGAAATGGCATCCCTACCCTTGAGGGGCCCACAGCTCACTGGAGAGAGGTCGGTAAAATGCCTCTGCGGGTCTATGATAATGGGTATGATAGGACGGGTATCAGTGCTGTGATAGAGAAAAGTACCAGGGTGCCCTGCCAGCCCAGGAAAGGGACTCAGGGAAAGCTTCCTGAAAGATGAGATGCATTAAAGCAGTCTTAAAAAGGAGTAAGACAAGCAAATAACCAGTGTGGGGCATTCCAAACCACTAGAAGTGTAACTTACAAACTGGGACAGCAGCTAAGAGACTGTAATCAACATCCAGGCTGGAAATGTTAGACCATCCAGGCTGGAAATGTTCAAAGGTAGACTCAGAAGGAGTTGGCAACTCATTGAATGTGGGGTGTGAGGGGGATCTCTAAGATGGCTGGAAAACACTGGGAGTGAGGAAATCACCAATAGAAAATGCAAGGAGACAGGTGCATTCCCAGGAAAAAGATGATGTGTGGGAGTGTGAGGCATATTGAGTTTAACTGTCAGGGGGTGGGGAGGGCTTCCAAGTGAAGTGTTCAGAAGTCCATTGGATAAGAGGATCAGAGCCAGAGATCTGACTTGGGAATCACTGATATTCAGGTGGAAGTCCATTGGGTTCTTTGGGAGAATGTGGGGCGTGGGGGACAGGGAGCAAGGAGGGAGCCTAGGGAATAGCGGCTTAAGGGTCACTCTCAGGAGTCCTGGAAAACCAGTTTGGACTTCAAGGACAGGGGTGAAGAATATCAGATGCCCTGAGAGACCCAGTCATGTGGAGGCAAAAAGTGGCCAAGGGAAGGTTCAGTGGAGTGATGCTGCCAAGGCCAGATGCAGAGTGAAGTGAACGAAGGAGCCCTAAGGATTCCGAGGCTCCAGCATAGACTGACCTTTCCAGAGGCTTGGCTGTGAAGGGAAGGCAAGAGAGGGCAGTGCCAGCAGGAAACCTAAAGTCAAGAGAAAGGTTCCCAGTGGAGAGACTTAATGAAGGATTGAAGGTTCACGATGAGTGAGGAGGCAAAGTCCCTGCAGGGGCAAGAAATTGGAATAAAGGACAAAGAAGTATCAATCTTTAAGATAGCAAATTTTGAAAAGCATTGGAGGTCTTCCAAAATATTTATGAGAGCACTCCACATTTCCAATGATAAGGTGACCCTGCCAGGGGAGATGATAGAATCAATTCACATGCGGACAGATCCACTCTTTATGGGTGATTCTGAAGGTCATTCTTAGGGAAATTATTTTTTAAAGCCTTAATAAGGAAATCTGGCTGCTTCATTTCATTACATGATGACCACCAGTTGAGATACAATTATGTATGTATTCTCATTAATTACAGAAGCTAGTCCTATGATTATGTCTATACAAATACAATTAAATTATGTTGATTACCCTTATTATATGGTTCATTCACAGAATATTTACTAAAGACATTTTACAAAACATTACAATACTGGTTTAATTTCCATTAATATCAATGTAGTCATAACTGGTTTTACATGATGCTTCACAAAAATTAGAAAAAATAGTTTAGAGGTTGTCTTCAAAAATAAATATAGGAATAAATACACTCTATGGTCTTGGCGTTTTTGCTTAAGGTGAAAATTTTTGCAATGTTTTGCTTGTAAGAATAAAAATCAGGGGGCACCTGGCTGGCTCAGTCAGGAGAGCATGCGATTATTGATCTTAGGGTCATGAGTTCAAGTCCCATTTTGGGCATAGAACTTACTTATAACAACAACAAAAAAAAAAACAATAAAAGTCAGACCAGATCCTATTAGATGAAAAAGCTGCCCCATGAGGACAGTTTATAGAATGAAGAGGAGTTTATTCCTTCAAGCTGCTAAGTGATATCTTGTATCTTGGAACATTCCCTATTCTGTGAGTTTCCATACCCTTCCGAGAAGGCCCCCACCGTCATGAATCTTAAGTCCTTGCTTTTTGTCTCTCTGGCTCTCGGCGGTGACTCTACAGGGCACCAGCTAGATCTACCTTGTTCGCCAAACACTGCCTGGTACACAGCGCAGGTTTGGTTAATACTTGCAGAGCGGAAGATTGTTCACGACTTGCACCCACTTGAAAGCAAAGCTCACACTTCCGAAGAGAGCTGACGTAGGGAGAACTTCACTAGAATTCAGTGAGTGCCCATGATGTGCCAAGCACTATTCTAAGATGCTTGTTGAAGGACACAAGATGGTGAGAGAAGGTCCCTTCCCCAGAGAAGCCTGCTGTCTGATGGGAAAGCAGATATGTGGGCAGCAAACTGGAATCAGGGCTGTGACGAGGTATAATCAAAGTGCCATTGGAGTGATGGATTTCCACTTGGGTAGGAGGGCTTCAAGGACAGGGGTGAAGTATCATTAAAGAAACCTTCAGGTCGGGCCTTCAGTTAGGTCTTGATGAGAAGCATCTTAATAATGAAGGAGAAGCCAAAGCCCTGCTTTCCCTTCTCTGCCCCCTACTGTGCTCTCTGCACTTCCCCTGTCACAAAGACCCCTCTCAGCACCCACCTTGTCAGCCCCCGCAATGTGCAGGAAGGGGATGACTGACACACCCCTGTCTTCCATCTCTGGGCTGTGGACACCTAGCCACCCCATTTTCTCCTGTTTACCTCAGGAAGTTCCTGGGGTTCCACAGGTAGGGCTCAGCCCCACTGGGGCCTTGGGTTTGGGTAGACGTGAAAGGATTTACTTTAGGTCATTAGCCAAGAAGCCTACTAAGGAGTGATTGCCTTGGAGTGAAACCCAAACAGAGGGGTTTATTAAGCCCTACGGGGCTCTGAGGATACCACAGAAAACAAGACCCATGGAAATCCCTACCCTCATGGAGCTTGGCTGTTAACAGAAAGCAACAGATAATCAATATGTATGTTAGATGGTGATGAATGTTAGAGAAAACAAGCTGGGGATAGGAAATACTGGAGAAAGAGAGGCTACAATTTTAAATGGGCTTCTCGGAGAAGCCTCAGTGAGAAGGTGACATTTGAACAAATACTCGAAGGAGCTGAGAGAGTGAACACAATGGATCTCTGGGGGAAGAACATTCCAGGTAGAGGGACCAGTAAATGCCATGGCCCTGAGGTGGGACAACAAGGGGACCAGCATGGCTGGAGCAGAGTGAGCCTGGAGAGAGGGAAAGGATGAGGCAGGGCAGCCTCGGTGGCTAAACCCCCCTTACAGGTCCTGGTAATGACCTTGGCTTTCACTTTGACCTGGGGAGCCACTGTAGGATTTTGCCCAGAGGAGTGACATGATCTGATTGATCACTAAGGATACTGGGATGAGACCAGCCTGGGAGACAGAGAGGTAAAGGTGGAAGGGGAGACTGGTGAGTAGACCAGCAGGACGGTTGCTGGGCCTGGGAGGGAGGAAGGAGAAGAGGTCAGCTTCTGAAATATTTTGGAAGCAAAGGTACCAGGTTTGCTGATGGATAGCATGTGGGCTGTGAGGGAAAGAGAGGAGCCCAAGCTGACCCCAAGGGCAGTGTTTGCTTATGGCCACATCAATTTCATTGCATGCCTTCTCAGTGATGATGGCCTCTCTAACTTGAGTCTCTGCTTCCAGGAAAAAAAAAAAAAAAGGCAATGAATAAACAAGAGGAACGTCCAGCTGCACTTTTGCTTTCTAAGCTACCTGCCAAATCCTAAACTTGAAAGACAGAGACGGGAAAGGCAGAACTGAAAACACAAAAATAGATGTAAAAGCACTATGTTCAAGTTTTCCATTCTGTTTCATTTTTTCTTTTCTTCTCCCAAACCAAGTTCTGTTCACTGAGGTGTGCTCCCCTTTGCATCTATATATCTCTTTTGTCCCTTTTCTGCATTGCTGAGGCTCAGAATGTTCTGCAGCAGCTAGGAGTTAATCTGATCACCAACCCAAAGAGTTCCTTTGTAACACTGCCTGTTACAGGCTTGGTGGGAAAGAGGTGAAGGAATTTCCGGGGACTGGTTTAATTAATTAACAGCAGAACAGAAACAAAATTCATTCCCTTTGCGTGAACAGACCCCCTGAAGGTTATTTTGCTGTGCAGCTTGGGGCTTCTCTTTTATGTCTGGGTGATAGGGTCAAGGATTTTGATTCCTGATTGTTTCTCAAAATTTGTTCTTAGTCACATTAGGTCCTTATGCTTTGATCTTTCATTCTGCTCTTCCCTACCACCCCCTCAACACACGCTCCCCTGAGGACACTCAGCTGGTATTCTTTTGCAAATTTCAGAACAAGCTGAACTATATTAAAACTGTGTACTAGGTTTTGACGTAGGTGCCTCACGATTTGAGCAGAGTTTGCTATTTCCGAGATTTTAAGTATACAAATATCTGTCGCTATGTAAAAATACAACACTTTAAGGCTTCACACCACAACAGAGTATATTTTTTTTAAGGTTGCCTTAAAACATGTTAAAAATCGCTCCTTCCCTCACTTTGAAAAGTACCCAAAAATGTCTTCATCCTTTTATCCCCAGGCACAGAGCTACAGTCGTTTCTGAAATCTGCCCCTCTGTGTCAGCCCTTAAGGCCAACGTGGAGTCCATGCCTAAAATAGTTTATGGAAGCAGCCCCTTTCCTGCCAAGGTCTCCCCCACCTGAGGCGGCTAAACATTAATCCTGTTGTGAATATTAATCTTTGTACTTTCAACACTTCATGGGAAGGACGTCCTGAGCACTTAATGTATGTCAGAGGCCATGTGTATTATTAACCTGGTGTCTGTTAACCCGTTGAGCCTTCCAACAGCTGTATGAGAAGGGTGTATGAGCCCCGTTTTAAAATTCTAAGCCTGAGACACAGAGGAGTTAAAACCCCTGGTACATCAGGAAGTTCTTTGGAGCCCACAGATCATGGTGCAGCAGTAATTCCTTGCCTGAACTCTGTCCTCCCAAGTGATGGGGAAAAGCTGATCACCATCTCTCCATTTTCAGATCACAAAGGTATCAATGTTTAAAACACAGAATGGCAGCTCTATCACCTTGACCTCTCAATTTTAGGAAGATGCAAAGTGATCCTTTTCCTAATCAGTTTTGGAACTGACTTCGGAGGACTCACTAAAACCCGAACACCGGTCCCACTAGGCTTAAACTGCTGGGTCGGGGTGTAGCTAATTCTCCAGGCTTGCATGTTTGCATTGAGAGAAGAGAAGATGCCAACAATTCTCCTAAGGCAACTCGGGGCCATGTCACCCTTGCCCCTGTGGTTTTCGTTAGTTTGTTTTTCTTTTTCCTCTTATTTACAGACTTCTTCCAATGCCAGGTGTTGTGATAAGCCCCTTGCACACATTTTCTCACTTAAGCCTTGTGTCTAACTCATGAGCCAATGCCATTGGAATCCCTGTTTAACAGATGGCAAAACTGAAGCTCAGGGATATTCAGGAACTTAACCAAAACTCGCCCAGTGGTCATTGAAAGAGATAGGGCTTCAACCCAGATCTACCTGCCTTTAAGTCACGTCCAAAATTTAACCACAATACTGTGCTGTCCCCAACACACATACAGCCTACTTGGTGTTCTCCCCAGTTTGTGGCATCAGGCTGCATAGGTCCTGAAGGTGCCTTTCCTTCCGACCCCGAGGCACAGAGAGGGTCCCTTTGAGAATCACAGGTTCTGTGCTGGCTTCTGCCCAGGGGACCACATGCCTACTCTTGTCTGCTCAGCCATCCTCACGACTCTTCTCAGGAGGCACCCTGTGGCGATCCCTGGGGTGTCCACTGGGCTGAAAGGAGCTGCCTTACTTTGTCAGGCTCTGCCCCACCACCCTCGAGGAGCACACCTGAGTGCTGAATTCTGAAGGTGGCATTTCAACTGCTGCTTTTCTAGAAACTCATCTTTAAGAGAAAAATCCTTTTAGGCTGCGGAGGAATGCAGAATGGTAATCAGGTCATGCTAACTGGGACAAAGGTTGAATTGAAGTTGAAGAAGTGAGTAGAAAGGAGAGGTCTCAGCCAGCCTCCCAGCATTGCCTGGCTGCCCCCAGGGCTAAACCCCGAGAGAAAACAAAGAGAGCCAACCCCTCCCACCTTTCAGCAGCTTAGAAAATCTCAAGTGTTGCTGTAGTAGGAAAAGTCGGGACATGCTATCTAGAAAGCCCTCGCTGACCTGTGAAAATGTTTGAAAACCTACGAAATCCCAAGTCTAGAATCATCTCCTATCCTATGGTCCCAGCCTGCCTTTAGAGGATTTGGGAAAGCCAGCCCATGAGTGGCAGGACCCTTCCATGCTTTGGGGTGCCTTTTCTCATCATTTCCCTCTGGTCTACATCTAAGCCCTGAAAATACTCCTGGGACCGCACACAGTAGGCGATCAGCGGTTTCCTGTCAAATATTTTCTCTGCCATGATTCCGGACTTTGGGGCATTCCTTAGATTAGGTTACTTCAGGTTGTTTCCACAGGTTTATTTGTCTGGCCTTCTGAATGCTTTCCTGCTTTATTATCATTTTTATGTAATTGTTAAATGGCAATTATTGCCCATCTTCACAGAGCTTTAGAAGGTTCTAAGTTCAAACAGTGACCCTGAGACCACTGAAGAGTTTTATTGGTAGAAGCACCATCTTCTATGTTTCAGAACTTCTTTCTCCGTCTTCTGGGCTTTTTAGCAAACGCTGTGAGGACCTCTTGGAAGTGTCTTCCCCAAGAAGTACCCCTCTTCGGGGCTTATGGCTGTAGAGTATGGAGAAGCAGATAAGACTAGGTTCGGCAGCCGGGAGGGAGGTTGGCACCCACCCTGCCAACTGCAGGCAGTCACAACCCCCTCCCTCCCTCCTTCCTTGAACTCCTTTTTCTCTTCATTTTCGGGCCTTTCTTATTCCCTTTCACCTCCTCCTCCTCCTAATCCCCAGGCTTTCTTTTCTCTCCCCCTTTCTTCCCAGAGTCTCCCTCAGAAATTAAATAAAAACAGCTGAATTCAAAATACCTTTCAGCATGGTGACCCTAACGCTGACCTTCAAGCTCCCTCAGAGATGGACATCGCGCCTGTCACCTCATCCTTCTTCCTCATTCCTCATGAAGCCCAAGCCCCATGCCAGCCTACTTTGCTCTGTGTTACATTTCCTTTCCTGTTTCCTTCGAGAATGTGCGTTCTGGTGCACGTTCATTGCCTACAGCGAGGCGCTCTCGTTCCAGAGGCCACCTTTGTGGTAGCAAGGTGTCTGGGCTTAGGACTGATGGAGCTGGGAAGCAGAAAGGGCTCCATCTGGGGTCACCTTCACCATTGGAATCAGCTGATCCCACTCTAGCTTCCAGCTTCTGTCGCCCCCACCCAGTCACGAAAGTCACTGCTATGACCACACCCCATGACTTCCATCCGTGAGGGGGGGGTAGCTAAGCGAATGTCAACCTACCATGTCCCATCCTAAGAAAAGAGACCCTCCAAGAGAAACGTTTGGGTTTTGGTTTGGTTTGGTTCTGTTTGGGTCTAACTAGAAAGGTAAAATGAGCTCCCACGTTACTACGCTGCTAGAGAATCCAGCCAACACAAATCCCTACTGAGAACACTGTAGAGCTCGTGGTGCACTGAAGGGCTCATCCTATGTGAATCTAGGCAAGAACCAGTCCGTTTAAAATGAGGCTCCTTTGTACCTTGAACGTTCCTGGGTGGGGGAGGGGAGGTGCAGAGGGGATCAAGGATTAAAAAAGAAAGCAAAATGGGCTATGTTTCACTAATTTCTACATTTTTGCATGCTTTTTATTTTCCTGTGCTTGTTGCATGCATGTAACCATTAATTATGTCAATAATGGAGAAGAAATTAAGTGTCTTACTTGTGGTATAGCTGTTTGAAACGATGATTTTGAGAATTGGGAGTATTTTTCCAGCACCGTCCCCTAAGCGGCTCATCACCGACAGACTTTACTTGCTGTGCTCAGTTGATCGTTCTTTGCCCTAAATCCCCAGGTGGAAGCAGATGCCTCCTTGATGCTTTAATGGCCGCTGACTCAGCTAATTCGGAGAGCTGGGATGCATCCTCCCAGCTCGTGTAGAAACTTCAGTGTTGATTAAGATAGATGTTTGGAAACCGAAGTCAACTCAAAGGACCCCTGGGCTTGGCTTTCCATGGTCGAAAGCCAGTTCTGGGATGGACATTTAATTCCAGAGAAATGGCTGTCTCCAGAGCAGCTCCGTGTCTTTAGACCTGTTTTGGATCTCAGCAGGAGAGGGGGGTTTAGTGATGACTAGCACCTTCCTTTATTTTGTAAGCAAGCGGGAGGGAGGGAGGGAGGAGGTCCAAGGCAAACCTCTCATCTGTGGTCTGGTGGCTTGAGATTCTCAACAGAGATTTGGGCTAAAGAATCCACAAAGGTAAGAACGTACCCCTCATGCAGGGCACAGGGTGTTTGGGTCGAGCAGAAAGTTGTGCAAGCCACGTGCCTGTTGGGCCAGTGCCTCGCCATTTTCCGAGAGCCCCTCTCTTTATCGTCCTCCTCATTGTGTCTCCTTTTCCACTGCTTTCTCTTGCTTCAGGGAGGTTCAGAGAAAAGGCTTCTATTCTCCATAAGATTGCCAAGAAGAAATGCCAGGTGGATGAGAACGAGAGGCAGAACGGGGCTGCCAATCACGTGGGTGAGTGCAGAGAAACTTGCATCCCATGCCTTTCCCGGAGCACTCAGAGGGGCGTGGGGAGGCAGGACCCAGCGTGGGCCCCTTGACTCGGTGCGGACCCGCAACCCTGCGGCTCAGCCCGTTCCTGGGTTTCCGCAAGAGCCCATTTTCCCTGAGGGGCACGGGGCATAAATGGATACACTATGTCACCTACTCTAGGGGAACTCCAAGAAGAGTAAAATGATTCTCTGAGGAACCTAAAGTAAAACCAGCTTCTAACCAGGCATTTCCCTTGAAGAGTAGAAAATCATTTCATTTCAGGAATTCTACAGAAGGACGACCCACACATACACCTGTCTTTTTTAATGTTTAACAAAATGTGAGAGTATCCTTTCTGAGATTCTTGCCTGGTAACCAGATACTGACACGCTATACTTGGGACATGGCCCATGCCACACCCACTAAGTTACCAGACAGTTCACTTGGTCACTCCTGAACTGAGTGACGGCGTCCTTGCGAGGTGACACCACCTCTCCTTTCTCAAGAATTCAGCAATAGCAGCCCAGGTCTCTTTGGGCTGACTTTTTCTGAGTTCCCGTGTGAACCAGATCGTGACATTCAGACATCTTATTTTAACTCGGAACATGATGTTCCTCCTCTCCTGTCTGCAACTATAATATAACCCACTAATCCTAAATTCAGACTAAATTTAACCTAATCTGGATCTCTGCTACAAACGATGCCGTTGCCCAAGAAACTGCAATGATCTGCAGACAAAATGCAACAGTGTTGCACTCAAAATACGAGACACTCCTTAGGAGAGTTTCTGCCTCTCCTGTTAGCCTGACTTCTGGCTCCCGGACAACCTTTGGCCAAGGAACAGTCAAGATTCTATTGGGTGTGAAAAGAAAAACCTGAGGGGAATAAGCTGAGATGTTAAATATTGTGTGCAGGGGCTGTTTCTTCTCATCAGTTCACCTCTGTTCTCGAACATCTTAATTCCACTTTGGGACCTGATCATCCCATGTTGGTAGGGTCAGGTTTGGCCATCATGGGCTGATCTCAATGTTGTCTCACTTCAGCCAGTAGACACCCCAAAACCCAGTTTTAATATTTCCCCAGGTACTTGGTGTTTGGTATTTTTCATGACTGGACCAAGCGTATTAGGAATAGTTGGTAGAGCCGCATAAAGCAGAACACCACATACATGACACTGCTGCTATGAAAAACATGGAAAGATAAAATACATTTGAGCTTCTGTGGCTTTTTGTATTTAAATATACTTATGCATCTGTATCCCACCACTAAATACATGAGTAAACAGAAACATTTCCCTGTGATTTCCAAAATGTGGCCACTTCAAGCCCAATCATTTTTATGTAACTCTCAAAATATTTTCCAGTGATAAAAATGGGTCGTCCTTTGGAAGTTACTAGAAACAAACATTCTGACACTCTATGAGTGGCCCGATAGAGCTCGTATCTGAGACCGAGGAGCATGACGATGCTCTCGGCAAGCCTGACACAGACCCCCACGGCTTCATTGTCTCCTGAAATCCAAGAAGATTGGGACATGGCCCATGCCACACCCACTAAGTTACCAGACAGTTCACTTGGTCACTCCTAAACTGAGTGACGGGGTCCCAGCAGAGCCAGAAGCCCTAAGCACCTTTCTATTTTGCTCCCACTGACGTCATGGCAGACCTTGGTGGTGCTGATCACTGATCACGTGAGGTGCTCCTCTGAGCCCCCAAAAGAAATCGTCTAGTGCCAGGCAGTGACTATAATAATGATCAGAATAGTTTGTTGCTTGCTTGTTTGCTCTGTCCCAGCTCTGTGCCACGTGCTTTATATGCATGTTCTTATTTCGCAGGCATACCCTTTGATTGTATCGTTGTTGGTGGTATCAGCACATCACCCCATTTTCACAGATGAGGAAGCTAAATCTCAGAGAAGTTAAATTACTTGCTAGGCGTCCCACAGCATAAGCAGTAGAACCAGAGTATGAGCCCAGGCTGGTCTGGGATGCCCAGTGTCAGAGAGTCCCAGGGCTTCACCATGACCCTGGAGGCACTTCTAACTCCCAGAGGAAAACTGGAATTTCTACCTGCTGACCTGTGGCTTCATGCTAGGCAGATGTTATCTCGCACTTAGGAATGACAGACGTTTCCCTCTGTTACTTGTTCAGCTTCCCCTCGCCTTGCTTGCCATAGGATGCCCAGGTGTAGAATGTGCAGAAGAGCATTCTCCAGGCATTTTGAGAAGGCCAGGCTCTAGAGGCTGCCCCCACCACCCAGACATTGGCAGGCTTGTGCACGCAACGCACCTAGAGAATTAGGGCTGGAAACAGTGGGCCTTAAGGTCAACCAGTTGAACCCCCTCATTTCACAGATAAGGTTCCTGAAACCCACAGAAAGGAGATTTACCTGAAGTGACAGCCTGATAATGGCAGAGCAAAGTCTTGGACCCAAGTCTCCTGGGTCCCTAGCCAATAAATATCCTTTCCAGAATGTTGTATAAAAGAAAAGATCCTGCTGTAAAAAAAAAAAAATCCAAGGGGTGTGGTCCTGGATATAATATTAGTGTACAGATTGAGCATGGTTTTGGTGAAAAAATGTTTGTGTTCATGTTCTTGAATGGCTACTTGGTGACTTTGCCTGGCATAGAGAATGTGCGCCAGGGGAGCTGAATGGGGACTCAAGATATCAGGCCAGAGTGAGAGAGCCAGAGAGCTATTAAAGAGACGAGGAGGACTGAAAATGCTGAGAGGTATTGGGAAGAATGGTAAAAATCCTTTGCCATTTGGCGCCACCCCAGCCCTGGGCCTTAACCCCTCTGAGACCACTGTCTTCTTTGGCCCACCATTTTAGGACATTCCTTCCAACATGGCTCTTACCCCCATTGACTCCATTTGCTTTCTCTGTGTGTGTCTACATTGTACCACAGAAAAAATCGAGCTCCCAAACAGCACCAGCACAGAGGTTGAAATGACACCACCCAGTGATGCTTCGGAACCCGTACAAAATGGAAATCTCTCCCACACCATCGAAGCTGCGGAAGCCCAGGTATGGCTTTTTCCCCTTGTTCTTGATGTCCTAACACAGCTTCGCTTCTCCTCGGAGACCCATGCTCCCGGGCAGGGCAGACACGGTGGAGGGTGGGTTCTCTTCGTGTCTGTTGCTCAGTACCAGCAAAGGCCCCCACGTGTGTCAAGCTCTTTGTGTACTGAATGAATTCACACATTTTCTAAGCCACTGTTTCTCAGAGTGAGATCGGTGGCCTCGTCCATTTCATCTCCCCGAGATCAAAATACAGATCCCTGGGCCATACTCCAGACCTGATGAAACAGAATCTTGGGTTAACAGCTTCCAGATATCAACATTTTAAACTCGCTTCCCGGTGATTCTTAGTAAATGATAAAGATCCTTTCTCTGTGTCTTTAAGATCAAGGGTAAGTAACCAAGAAACTACAGCCATCACACCCTGGTTAACCCCCCTTGGCCTTCCCTGGCTCCGCAATTGACATTAATCAATACTGTGGCCCATTCTGCCATCCAGTGGTACAACCAATAGACAACTGTTTGATTTAATAGTTGTAATACTCAACCTTCCACGTGCTCTATGCCACGGACTTGGTACTGGGCACTTTACATATATTGCCTTTAAACCTCACAGCTGAAGGCGTAGGCCTTTCCTTTCTCCATTTTAGAGTTGAGGAAGCTAAAGTGTGACAAGATGAAGTGCTTAATCAGGATTACCTAGCTGGTAGGTAGCAGAGCTGCGATTCAATCCCCGGTCCATCTAAATGCAGTGCCTGGACTATTTCCAGCACACAGCACTGCCTCTGGACCACAGCTGCTCACAAAAGGAAGCAGAACCACCCAAAAGTAGGTGATGCTTGCCACATTTCTGGATCTCCTCCTTACCAAGTGTATCAGGATTTCTAAGGCATAGGGCCCAACTCACATTCTCATCAGGCACCCTCGGTCCATGTTTCTCAAACTCGAATGTGCTTACAAAGCTCCTGGGGGATCATGTTAAAATTCAGAATTGGATATGTCAGGTCTGGAGTGGGTCCCAGAATCTGCAAAGCTAGCGAGCCCCCAGATGGTTCTGCTGCTGCTGGTCCAAGGACCTCACTTTGAATAGCACTGCTGTAAAGTTTGTGACCGACTTCTCTAGACAGAATTTTCCCAATGAGCTGAAAAGTTACATGTGCCCACAAACAGAAGCCAGACTACAACAAATCTATTCCAGGATCTTCCTCTTCTTTATTCCAGGATACACTCTGCAACGGAGCCTGCACTTCTTAGGGGAAAAAAAACATGCTAGTTTTGCCAGTTGCCCTTATTCCCTGAAAGAATAGGCAAGAAAAGTCTCTTCGCTTAAAGGAAAGGGTAAAGATATTGAGCACCTTTTCATGTACCTGTTGGTCATTTGCATATCTTCTTTGGAAAAATACCTATTCGGGTCTTTTGCCCATATTTTAATCAGGTTATTTTTTTATTTTGCTATTGCGTTGTAGGGGTTCCTTATATAGTTTGGATATTAACCCCTTATCAGATATATGGCTTGGCAAATGTTTTCTCTCATTCCATGGATTGCCTTTCATTTTGCTGAGGGTTTCCTTTGCTGTGCTTTTCATATATATACATACATATATGTATGTATATATATACACCAAATGACCATGTTGTACACCTTAAATAGATATGATTTGTATTTGTCCATTACACATCAGTAAAGCTGGAAAAGAAATAACAAAAGGAAATGATAAAGAAAGGGAGCTCCTTCTGCCCTGTCTCCTCTGCCTTCTAGGCTCTCGCCCTTCTGCCCAGAGCCCTGTGGTCCCATCACATTAGCTCAAGTGTAAGCTGGCAGAGCCGCTTATGTCCACATGGCTAAATAGCATGTGGCAACAGGAGGTGGGCCCCAAGGACATCTGGCTGCCCTTGGGGATGACACAGTCACAAGTGTGCAGAGGGCAGCGTCCTCCTCGTGCCTCTCCATCTGGCTGGCAGAGGGACATCTGTGCCCCCCACAAGGGAGGACCTTACTGCAGGGGAGTGAGAGAGCCTCACCTGACCCCTCTCTGAGCAGAGCTGTGCCCCCCGGTCTCACACAGGGAAACAGGACAGATTTGTGCACCACCTCAAGGGCAAAGAGGCCTCCAAGGAGCCTCGCGCGCTGGCCGCCGGACGGCCTGGTGGGGAATGGTGGATCCACCCTGAGCGAGTTACCTAATCTCGCTTCAGGCTCCCCATCGACAAATTATAGATAATAATGGTGCCGGCCTCGTTTGGGTTATTAGGAGAGTTACATGAGAAAATGTATGGAAAGCACTTAGCACAGAGCTAAATGCTGCTATTTATATTATTCTGTGCCCACACTTACCGTATAAATCCCAGCCAAGGTGTTCCTTCCCTGAAGGAGCTTGTTCAGGTAAAATGAAAATGTAATACATATAGATAGATGGAGATGCTATAGATGGACACACACATAAACAGATAAGAAAATACTTATTCATATACATATGTGTGTATATATATAACGTCTGGGGGTATTCAGGATATAATAAATAAACAAACATTTGTGGTAAGTAAATAATTATAGCCCAGGGTGACCACGGAGCTCTGTGCAAAGTGCTCTGGGAGCCTGTCAGAGGAAGAAGTTGACACAAGAGAAAGTGTAAAGGTAGAGGTAACGTTTGACTGGGTGTTGATGGGTGAGTAGGAGTTCGTTGCTCAGAGAAGGAGATGACAAGTGCAAAGGTGTAAAACCTTAAGAAGGAAGTTCATGTTTAGTGGTGGGTGAGAAGGCCAGTGGACCCGGAGACTGAAGCAGAAGGTGAGGAGTGAAGAGAGATCCACTAGGAAAGGTAAATGGGGTTGAAACTCTTCAACTGTTCAATCAGAAAAATTTTAAGTGTTCATCTAATATGTGTCAGGCACTGGGCTGGGCCCTGGAGAAACCCACACATTCCAGCCAAGCAAAGAATTTGCAGATGCAAACCAAGATATAGATGACCACAGGGGCCAAGAAGGAAATTCAGATGGTGGTGTGGCGAGGACTTGTGGAGGGCCCTTGTAGGTCGGGAGCTGCAGGGAGGCCTCACTAAGGAAGTGGCATTTGAACTGAGGCTGAACTCCAAGGAGGCAGCCAAGGAAACAGCACCCACAGAGGCAGAAATGAGTTAGGCTTCTTCGAGGAACAGAACAGTCAGTGTGGCTGGTGGGTGGGGAGCAGAGGGAGGGAGGATGGTGACAATGAGGTGGGACAGGAGGGCCAAGCAGAGCTGGCTCACCTTGTAGACCATGATAAAGAAGTTGACTTCCTTCTAGGGTAGCAACAAGCCACTGGAGGTTCCCAGATATGATCTGTTCTTCTAAAAAATCCCTAGGGCTGCGCTGCCATGTGGAGAGTGAATTTGGGG
Source organism: Halichoerus grypus (assembly GCF_964656455.1). Taxonomy (NCBI): domain Eukaryota; kingdom Metazoa; phylum Chordata; class Mammalia; order Carnivora; family Phocidae; genus Halichoerus; species Halichoerus grypus. The sequence continues at coordinate 45,823,014 of NC_135725.1, read as the reverse complement.
CAGGAGGGTTGTATACCAATAGCGGGGCAAAGGGGTCACTGGAGGAGTTGAGGTTGAGAGCTGATGGTGGCATGGACCAGTGCAGTAGACCTGAAGGTATGGAAAAATACATGGATCGTGGAGGGCATTGTAGGCTCCACCAAGCAGTCTGGACTTTACCCTGTCAGGAGTGGGGAGCCACAGAGGGTTTAGAGGAAGCACCGTCAGTGTCAGATTTGGAAGAGAGCAGCATAGTGCTTTCAGGATGCTCAAGAAGAGCCCAGAGTGAGGGAAGACTAGATACAGGGCATCAAGGGAAGAGCCTCTCGGTTCAAGGGTCAGCAAACTATGATCCATGGCCAAATCTGGCCTGCAGACTATTTTAATTCAACCCGTGAGACAAGAATGTTTTTACATTTTTAAAGGTTTTAAAAAAAAACACTAGCAGCATATGTGACAGAGACCATCTGGACCACAAAGCCTAAAATATTTACTATCTGGCCCTTTACAGGAAAAGGTTTGCCCACCCCTAGACCATCTGCAGTCTTTAAAAAAAAGAGAGAGAGAGAGAAAAAGAAAGAAAAAGAATAAGGAAGCTCTTCATGTATTGATACAGAATGATCTTCAATATATGTTCAATGAAAAAGGCATACTGCCAAATTGTACCCAGTCTAGGATATTTGTATGAGGGGAGAAAACGGGGGGAAATGACATATATATTTGCTTGGGATGCTACTGAAAAAACTGGTCATGCTGACTACCTCCTGAACCAGGGTCTGGATGATGGGGAACCAGAGTGGCAAAGGGTCTTTTCAGTATGCAGCTTTCTGTAGCTTTTAAATTTTGAACCAGGTACCTGTATTCCCTATTCCAAAAAATGCAACAACAATAAAAATAATAATGGGTTAAATTAAAACAGAATCAGTATGTTTTAGTGGTTTAAGATCAGAGACTCTGGAGACAGACCACAAGAATCCAAGTCCCAGATCCGCCATTTACCTGCTCTGTGACATCGGCCACCTTACTTAACCTCTCTGTTCTCCATTTTCCTTCTCTGTGAAATGTGGATAACAATCCTATTTCATAGCATTGCCATGAGAATAGTCTCTTAGAACAGTTCTTGGCACATAGAAAACACTGCCTGGGTGTTTGCTATTATTAGTGGTACTTAGTAAAACTTAAAAAAATGGTTATCTATCAAGTAGCCCAGGTGACAAGGCCTTAGACCAAGTATTGGCTGTGACATGGATAGCCAATGGCTGGATCTGAGAGCCGTGTCTGAGGTGGCATTGAGCAGATCTGGACCTGGTGAGGGAACAGGAAATGAAGGTGTAGGTGATCCTGAGGTTGCCAGGCTGAGGACACTGGGTGATGGGGTACATTAGGGCTAGGACTCCAGAATCAGAATAAAGATGTGAAATCAGAACACTCAGCCCCTTCCTCCCCCCACCCCCCAAAGCACAGCTTCCCCAGAAATGATTCAGTACCTTTATGGTGTTAGTTTCATCTCTTTCCCAGTTGTATGTTTATCATGCTACATGAAGAAAAAGGTGTGCATCCTGACTTTATTAATGGAAATTATGAGCCCCATGCACCACACACGCATATTGCTGGTATTCTCTGGAGACTTGAGCCTGTCTCGTGTAATTACCCTGCTGTTTCAAAATCCCTATTTACAAGGGAACTAATTTAACATTGACACCTCGTCTCTGAGAGCTTTCTCCAGTACAGACTTGACACTGGCAATGAAGAACATTTTAAAATAGTCTCTTTCACAGAGGGAGCCCCTTTGCAGGAGGTTTTTTGCTTCATTGGGACGTTCTCTGGAGAGCCAAGAAATAATCTGACTTGTAAACGGCTTAGTGCTAATTATCCCTTCCCAGTGACTGCTGACACAATGCAGTCATTTTAACGCAGAACAGATTCCAGCTGCCGCAGAGAAGTCGCCTCCAAATTTGTAGTGTTGGGACTTTATCCAGGTTCGGAAGACAGTTGAAAGGAACAGTCCCACCCAGAACCCAGCATTTTCGTACACTTTCCTTCTGCTGATTAGACAACAGCCAGGTGATGGCACTTGGATGGCTTGCTGCATGAAGCTGCCCAACCTCGATGCATCGAGGTGGTCGATGCATCGAGGTGGTCGATGCGAGACACGGCAGAACCCTGTAAATACACATTCATGGTGACAGGGCGGAAGGGGCAATGCCTTGCAAACGTCTTAGATTCTGCAATCTGAAAGTCTGACTTCTTTTTTATTGTGTCCTACGTGTCCATGTATTGGGAGCTGGTTTTTTATATGTTGCAGCTTTTGTTTCATTTTGCCTCTAAGATTTCGCTCTGTCCTTAGGGAAATCAGAATTGTCCTTGCTTTGGTGAAAAGTTACACAGGTGCACCAGTGGGCAAACAGATTTATATAAGGAAATCACTTTCCTAGGGAAAAAAAGATAAACAGAACGAGAATGTATAAAATGCATGCTTCTTTTCTTACTTGCTTTCTGTACACTTAAACATCACTTTAGTGTGGTAAGCCCTTCCTTTCTCCTTTTGAGAACTCAGTCCTGATTTATTTCTCCCCAGTCTAGCATTGACCTTTACCTAAGCTCAGGAGAGTTTTTAAGGTCTGCTTTCATAAGGCCTCATAGTACTGATAAAAATGTTTCAGTATTATGTGACTAAGAGTGAGTAGAGAAAGATGATGAAAGCGAGTTGATTTTAGATTTCTCTAAAAAAAAAAAAAAAAAAGATAAAATGCATAAAAATATCTCCTTTCCATTAAATTTGGATCTCCGAGGGTGGTTAAAAAAAAAAAAAAGCCAGCATCATTAACAAGGTAGCAGTTTATTACGGGTTGTTCTTGTTGTTCTTTGGTTTTGGAGCTCCTTCGGGAGACTTCATAATAAATTTTGGTCAAAAATGTTAGCTCTGATAGGGATTTCCAAGATTACTGAAGCAGATGGTACCTAGAATCCCCATGATGTCTTCCTAAAATATTACCCTTAGTTAGCAAACGTTTATGTTCTCAGCTGTAGTGAGGTTTAACAGAGGGTTGTGAACCTCGGACCTTCCTGTTATTCAAAGAGCAGGTATCTTTCCTCAGTGACTAAGGTGTAAGAGCCAGGGTTGCCATCTTGGAAAGTTTGAAAATAGCCAAAGATCGCCATTTCCCCCTATTGATGGGATTATTCAACCTCTTGGAACAGGAGTGAAGCCGAATAAGAGGATTCTGGCCCCCAAGAAATGCAGGCTTGGGTGGAAAGTGGGATGTGTCTGTGTGCCAGAGCAGAGGGCAGGGCTTGGGGGGGGATGCAAAGGCCCGATAGGGAAAAGAAAAGAACATCCAAAGGTTCTCCATCCGACTGGACTTTTCAAGGCCCACGCCATGTCAGAACTACGATTGCCTCAGAAAAGAAACTCATTAATATCAGAGAAAACCCAATACAAACTATTTTTTTTTTTAGAAAGTAGATATTATATGGTGGCGCCTGGGTGGCTCAGTTGTTAAGCGTCTGCCTTCGGCTCAGGTCATGATCCCAGAGTCCTGGGATCGAGCCCCGCATCGGGCTCCCTGCTCTGCGGGAAGCCTGCTTTCTCCCTCTCCCACTCCCCCCGCTTGTGTTCTCTCTCTCGCTGTGTATCTCTCTCTGTCAAATAAATAAACAAAATCTTTAAAAAAAAAAAGAAAGTAGATATTATAGGGTCTTACCTAACAGACCTTACTGCAGGAGTTCATTCCATTTCTGAAAGAGAGAACATTTGTTCTTCAAACCTATACATATATTTTTCTAAGGAAAAGTTGAGATCCAGTTTGTATATCTGATGACCTGAACAATAATTACGAACTGCTTAAGATGCACCCAAAGGCCTTTCAAACACATTTTAAAATGAAATTAAGATCAGACTTGAGTTTCTGACTAAATTTGAAATCGACAAAGAATTATATATTCACTGAGAATCTTACTGTTAATAACACCATTTGTCATTGTGCTTTCTGAAAGAGTTTGAAGAATGTCTATTAATCATGCACATAAAGTACATTAAGGGCTGACTATTAATAAAAAGGAAAAAAAAACTCTATTACCTCCCTGGAAAAAAATACTGACATTAATATTACTGTTCCTATGAGTAATTCTAATCCATTTAAAATGATGGGAATGATTTTTGAATTATTTTTTATGATTCTCCAGTAGCTTTTATGTTGACAAATCTTTTATGATTTGTATCAGCAAGATTTACGAAACCCATGAAAACGATACAAAAAAACAATTTACAACAGCACCACAGAAAGCAATCCATCTTGTCCGTAGGTTGCACCTCGGAATTATTTGGGCAAAATGCAAAGTGAAGAAAAGCAATTGCATTCCACCAGACTCTTCAGATGCCATTTTATATTGCAATAAAATGGTTTCTTGGCTTTTAGAGAACTTAGGTCCAGACAGCTCCATCACTCACAGCAAGATCCTTTGAAAACTTGATTTGAATTCAAAGCCATGTAGAAGCAGATTATGCTTTTTTCAGGTTCCCATTCCTGAGTGAAACCTTATTTTGTTTTTAATATGTTAAATTCTTGATGTTTGGGGTTTTTTTTTCCATCTATATATAAAACAAACCATATGATGGTATTATAAGGGGAGTGAAATATTTCATACCACTAGGTGGGCAGAGATTTATCACTTTTTAAAAATTTGTTTGCTACTTAAATGTTAACTCTGTTGGTTCAGGATGTCCATGCAGAAGGCAGTATAAATGTCTCAGATGGTGCATCCTTCCAAAAAGAAGATGCTTTTGACTTACCTCTTTTCGACTTATCTCTTAGAAAAAAGTGATAGAAACATAGAAGATAAAAAACAGAGTGGAAAGAATGAGGTATATTGGTAAAAATATATATAAAAATGCAATGACATTGAGAAACTAAGAGAACAAAAGTAAAGGAATTTTTCAAAGACTCAAAGAATGAGTAAAAAAAAAAAAAAGGTGATTTCAAAATAAATTACAGCAAGTGAACACAATGATTTATTTCAAAGCCAAAAAAAAACTACTGAAAAAATGAGATATTTTTAAAAGATAAATATTCATATTGTCAGTGTGTGTAAGGCTGCTTGGGCTACCATAAAATACCATAGACTGGATGGCTAAAACCACAGAAATCTATTTTCTCACAGTTCTGAAGTCTCTAAGTTCAAGATCAAGGTTCTGGCCAATTCACTTCCTGGCAAGGGCTCTCTTCCTGGCTTGCAGGTGGCTGCCTTCTCTCTATGTCCTCATATGGCCTTCCTTGTACACATAAGGCAGGGTGGGGGGCACCCTCTGATGTCTCTTCTTACAAGAACATTAATGCTGTCGGATCAGGGACCCACTCCTTTGACCTCATTTAACTTTAAGTACTTCCTTCAAGGTCCCATCTGCAAATACAGTCAAACTAGGAGTTAGGGCTTCAACGTATGAATTTTGGAAGGACACAAACATTCTGTCCGTTATTAACAGTCACTAAGGACTCATCTTAGAGTTGAGTAAATAACAGTTTTTTCCAAATGCAGCTCTCTGGTTTTCCATCATTGGGATCTAACAGTTTTTCTTCTTCCAGACTGTCCTGTTTTCCTTCCCTTTTCAGAGAGAAAAATCGAGCAAATGACAAATGAGGTTTCCCTTAGCCATTAGAGCCCTTAGCTGACCCATCCCAGAACTCTGAGTTTGCTTTCAAAATGAATCACAACACAACTTACTTGGCAAATCCTGAACTATGGCTCTGGTGTCCCCAAATTTATTTTTTCTTGTGCCACTTAGAGATTTTGAGTACAGATTTTTTGGTCTGTGAGACCAAAATGATCCGCAACCCAGTAGTGAATATTTTTATAGGTCCATCTTTTTCATATGCCTATTTCAAGCATGATGTTCTATTTCTGTAATAGATATAATGAAGGCCACTGGTATGTTGACCCCACTAATTGACCAATCAATTTAGGGAAAAATGGAGAAGAGAATCACGTACCATCCATCCCTAAGCCAGCTGGTACTTATGGGTGTGAGTTTATCATAAATTTTTAATGCTATTTCTACTTCTATTTAAGCTACCTAGTCTATGGCATTTTGTTACGTCAGCCCAAGCAGACTAATACACTAACCACATGGATATTTATCTTTTTAAATATCTCATTCTTTAAATTTTTTTATTTATTTATTTTGGGGGGCAGGGGAGAGGCAGAGAGAGAGAGGGAGAGAAAGAATCTCAAACAGACTCCCTGCTGAGCACAGAGCCCGAGGTGGGACTCAGTCCCACAACCCTAAGATCGTGACCTGAGCCTAAATCTAGAGTCAGATGCTCAACCAATGGAGGCACCCAGGCACCCCTAAATATCTCATTTTTTAATAGATTTCCTTTGTAAAGCACTGGTGTGATTTGAGCTTACAAAATGGAGAGCGCTCTCTAGAATGTTGCTTGGGAGGCACCTTTTACTTGCCAAATAGTTGTTGATTTCGGAGACTTTCACTATTAAAATGTGACTGTGCATTTTTGGCAACTTTACCTTTGAGAGTTCCAACTCTGCTATTGTTTTGAGCTCTGCACAAAACACAGAATCAAGGTGTCACAATATTATGAGTCTTGCCATCTGCTTGGAAGCTTTATTTCTGATAGAAAGTCTACTTACAGCCTACCTACTGAAATTAAATAGCATTTTCTCCATAGAGCTGTGGAATTTTCCCTTTCATCCTATTTATAAAGGACTTCTATTTAGTCATCTTACCTAAAAGGAAAATAAATTAGATTGTCGACATCACTGCAGTCAGTGAACACTCAGTAAATGTTGGATGAATGCATGCATGGATGGAGGAACAAAATTATTAGTTTCTACTTTTATGCCAACTAATTGAGTTATAGAATTTTATTGCTGGAAGTATCTTAATTCACTTGTCAAACTTCTTTCTCCTAGATTCCTTTGAAGAAATTATTTTCATAACCACTCAGTAAATGTTGGTTATTATTATTACTATTATTTTTCATGAGTGTTCACTATACCGTTTTGAGTAACTTTCATGAATTATCTCAGTTAATTTTATAACAGCAGTAATGTTGTAAAAGACTGTTCTGGAGCAGAAGTGGGTCTTCTTGATCTATTAATCCCTCTCCAACAGTTCATTAGGTAAGTCACCTTCAAGATTCTTCTCTCTCTCAGAGCCTCCCACACAAACATGGTAAAGGCACACTCACCTTTTCACTGGCTCCCAAGGAAACCTAATTGGAAAAGTAAAACATGCCATCTTTGTCAAAGAGAGTATTTTTAATGCTTCAATAATGAAAGAGGACAGAGGTAGGAGGAGAAGCAGATAGTCCCTTGTTTTGTGGTCTATATTCTTCCCCTGAGTTTCTAGGCCTTTGAACACTGAATGCTGGAGTCTGGAAATAACCCAACTCCTATTTCAGTTCTTGCTAAAGTTAGCCTCAGGAAAGTTTATTATTGTAAAGGGCTTAATCCATCTTCTACGATGGCCCCTAGACATTCATTTTAGAAGTAGCTAGTGCAAGATTATCCACAGTGATGGGAATCGGGGGCAGCAGCAGGCAATGAAGTACACAACAAATCTCAAGCCCTCATTTTGGCCATTGGTGTGGTCTTGGTTGTCACCTCCCCCACCCCCCACCCCACCACAAGAAGCCTGGGCAAGATTTCAGTACTTTTTCCTTGACAGAGATACTAAAGAACAAGTCTTTCTTCTTCACCTGTGTTTGAAGTCCTGGCATCCATTGATATCAGCCTCACATTTCATTTTTAAATTTGTACCTGGCACCTTGGAGATCTTACCCGCAGAGACAGAGGAGGGAAGAAGGCATCACATTGGCCCCTCCTATCCACATACCCCCAAATCTGCTCTTCATTTCCCCTTCAAACCTTCCCTGGATATTATAACAAGAATGCCATAGCACGAATAGCTTAGAAACAATAGAAATGTATTTCCCACAGCGCTGGAGGCTGAGAAGTCCAAGATCAAGTGACAGGTGATGGAATCCACTTCCTGGTTCATAAATGGCCATTTTGTTTACTGTGTCCTCACATGGCAGAAGGGACAAGCTAGCTCTCTGGAGGCTCTTTTATAAGAACACTCATCCCAATCACAAGGGCTCTGCCACCATGACCTAATCACCTCCCAAAGGCCCCCACCCCCGAACACCATCACACTGGGGCGTAGAACCTCAGCATGAATATCAGAGGGACACGAACACTCAGTCCACAGCAGACTCAGAGAAAAGGAAAAGAATGCAACTAAAAACAGCAATGTGGGCCATCCAAAGCACCAGAAATCAGTTGTAGGCTCAAGAAAATTAAGCACAATTATGTCAATTAAGTGCTTAGTGTTTGCATTTTGGGTTTAATAGGTCAAGTTTATTACAAATAAAGCTGGTGTAATTGGCATAACACACATTTATATTTTTATTTAGCATACATATTTTTTAGGAGTAAGGAAGGGAGGCAGTGTGAAATGGGGAAAGAGCTTGAGCTGGGAGAGACCTAGGAGGTAACTCAGGTCTGGCCTCACACCGTGACCTTTCTTCAGCATACCACCTCATCCCAGGGCCACATCCATCAAAGCGGGGGGGGGGGGCTGGTCTCAATGGACCAGGGCCCTTCAACCCTGAAATTCCAGGGCTCCTTCTCTTGGAGCCTAAAGCTCCTATCCTAAATGATCTCAGAGGGCTTTGATTGCAGCTTGTCTCTTGTGATCTATCAGTGTCCATACGATGAACCGAGTAACAGAACTTCTTGGTCAGGAAGGTGGTCCCACTGTAAAGAATTGCAGGGGCAAAGAAGTTCTGCCTCAAGATGACACAGATTTTAAGGGCTGCTGGGGCCTAAAGTGCAGTGAGGGGTACCAGGACCAGGTGCCTTACAGATCACACGTAGTATATGTTCTTTGGCCATGCCATCATTACCATTGGTTTGCCTAAGATCACACCACTAGTTAGTCACAGAGGTGAGATTCATGGCAGAAGGGAAGAGGGTTAACGTGTGTTGATCCCTAGGTCTCTACCAGGCACTGTACATCCTACAGTTGCCTCAGAGTTACCATCCCCAGTCTATAGATGAATGCCTCCACATAGTCTAGACATTACACATTATATTAGTGCCTTGTTGAAAACTTGGTTGGAGTGTGATATTTTTAATATTCCTTATGCACCCATCCAACCTCACTTCTTAGGCTCAGCAGATGTTTTTATGAATCTGTATTCCTACTCTCAGCCCCCCTGGGTCCTGTAGGTGATTCCTAGCACACATCACATTCTTTTGGTGAGCTTTGCCCCATTCGATCATTCATGTGGGCATCTACGTGGCTGAACAACATGAGATATAAACTTTTTTTTTTTCTAAACAGATACAAATGATAGAAACAGCAACAACAGCAGATATGTTAAGGATCATTCTCTCTAAGGAGAAGTACAAACCACTTAAAATCTTAACCTTCACCCAACGTACCCATGGCCCAATGCTTTAGAGTAAATGAGTTCTATTTTTCATGGCTATTTAAGTGCTGGTTTGTTATTCTCTCCAGCATCATGCCACACTGAAGGGGCTCCCCAGGGAGAAGAAATAGCACTCCTGAGAGCTGAAGTGTGTCGTCCTTTTGTAGTGGAAAGAGAAGTGAGAACTTCATTTCCAACCCGAATCAAACCCCAACCGAGCTGAAACCTGGGCAGATCCAGGTGATCCTCTGAGATTGCTCCTTGCAAACTGGAGATAAGACATTATTAGCAATCAATGAAACTGAATTTGAAGATGGCCTATATTCAGATGCCTCCCGGGTTTTCATTATAATTCTCTGATTGAAGAGATTGCATTAAAATGGGCTCACCTTCACAATGAAATCTTGCACAATGCCCTTCACAGACAAAAATAAACAGTGGGATTGCTCCCAAGAAATATTTTTCTAGCTGGAGAAGCAACCTCTAGACTGATGAATCCAGCTCAGACCCCTCCACTGGAAATCTGATGCCTCTTCTGGGGCAAACCATCCCTACCAGGCACAAGTAGAAACAGTATATAAGATGTACATGCAAAGAAGCTAAAAAGATTCTCATGAGGGGCCCCTGGGTGGCTCAGTTGGTTAATTGCCTTCGGCTCAGGTCACGATCCCCAGGTCCCGCATCCAGCTCTCTGCTCAGCAGGATCTGCATCTCCTTCTCTCCTCTCCCTCTGTGATCTCTCTCACTCTCTCTCAAATAAATAAAACCTTTAAATAAATAAATAGATACATACATACATACATACATACATACATAAAAAGATTCTCAGTAGGCCACAAATGGACAGGCTGTGGCTATCCTCCCATTCGTGAGATAAATAAAAAATAAGTTGATGGCTCCAGAGACCTCCCAATAGATAACAACTGATCTCTGGAACTGTTCTCTTCTATCTGTAAGTGTTCTGATGGCCGGAACTCCAGGGTCCCACCTTCAGTCTTGATAAATGAATCCTAGAAGGTGATTGTCCAGTTGTCACTTAGGGTAACATTCTTTCTTTCTCTCTCCCTCACACACACACACACACACACACACGCACGTGCACACACACACAGAGTTATCCAAATAATTCCATTCAGCCCCTGAGGAGTTACAGTTTTGAGTCTGCCCTAACTTGTTTTACAAAGATTCGAGGCTGCTTGCAAAAAGATGTCTGAGGAAAAAGGATAAAATGAAGACTTTTGAGAAAATTCAGCACAAGATGTAAAGGAAGAGGAAAGAGTGGGACTGGAGGAAGCGAGACAGACCCCAGAGCTGTCATTGGTGGGTGGAGGTTACAAATTTGGCTCTGAATTCCCCAGTGCAAAGCAAGGGGAAAAAATAGTATCATTTACCTGAGTCACAGTATTTCTAAGATTTTTCAAAGTTTCTGAAAAGAAGCATGACTTTTCCCAGTGCTGAGACATGATTCCCCCTTGATTCCTCATAAAGAGGACATTGGATTAGTCAGGGTCAGGTTCCACTGGGAGCAACCAAAACCCAAAGTAACAGTGGCTTGAGTAAGACAGAATTTTCTTTTTTTTTTTTTTTAATTTAATTCTCTGCATTTTTAGTTTTAGAAAGCTTACGCCTGATCCCATTCACTTTCTTTTTTTTTTTTAATTTTATTATGTTATGTTAGTCACCATACAATACATCATTAGTTTTTGATGTGGTGATCCACGATCCATTGTTTTCGTATAACACCCAGTGCTCCATGCAGTACGTGCCCTCCTTAATACCCATCACCGGGCTAACCAATCCCTCCTCCCCCCTTCCCTCTAAAACCTTGTTTGTTTCTCAGAGTCCATAGTCTCTCATGGTTCATCTCTCCCTCCAATTCCCCCTCCCCATTTTTCCCTTCCTTCTCCTAATGTCCTCCATGCTATTCCTTATGTTCCACAAATAAGTGAAACCATATGATAATTGACTTTCTCTGCTTCACTTATTTCACTTAGCATAATCTCCTCCAGTCGCATCATGTTGATGTAAAAGTTGGGTATTCATCCTTTCTGATGGCTGAGTAATATTCCATTGTATATATGGACCACAACTTCTTTATCCATTCATCTGTTGAAGGGCATCTCGGCTCTTTCCACAGTTTGGCCATTGCGGACATTGCTGCTATGAACATTGGGGTGCATATAGCCCTTCTTTTCACTACATCTGTGTCTTTGGGGTAAATACCCAGGAGTGCAATTGCTGGGTCATAGGGTAGCTCTATTTTTAAACTTTTGAGGAACCTCCACACTGTTTTCCAAAGTGGCTGTACCAACTTGCATTCCCACCAACAGTGTAAGAGGGTTCCCCTTTCTCCACACCTCTCCAACATTAAGACAGAATTTTCTATTTCTCTCAAGTCAGTATAGGTAGCTCAGGACTGGAACAGCTCTTGATGGGGTGTCAGGAACACAGATCCTTTTATAGTTTTTCTCCAAAATGTTCCCATTCCAGCCAGCAGGAAGGAGGAAGGAGAGATGAAGGACACACTTCCATCCTTTAAAGATACATCCCGAAGCTACGGAGGATTTTTCTGGCTACCTCCCATCGGCCCGAACCTCATAGGGCCACGCCTCATTGCAAGAGAGGCTGAAAACAGAGTCTTTATTCTGGGCCTTGATGAAAGTGGGCTTTCTATCCACCATGCAGCTAGGCACTATATTAGTTTGCTAGGGCTGTTCTAACAATACCAGACTGAATGGCTTAAACAACAGAAATGATTCCTCACAGTTTGGAGGCTGGAAGGCCAAGATCAAGGTGTTAGCAGTGTTGTTTTCCGCTGAGGCCTCTCTCCTTGACTTGCAGATGGCTGTCTTTTCATGGTGGCCTCACATAGCCCTTTCCTCTGTGCGCGCACACCCCTGGTGTATCTCTGTGTGTCCTAATCTCTTCTAAGGACACCTTACAAGGACCCACCCCAATGGCCTCATTTTATCTGAAGGGCCCTCTCCCCAAATCCAGTCACATTCTGAGGTATTGGGTCAGGGTTTCGGCAGAGGAATTAGGGGAGGGCACAGCTGAGTTCATAACAGGCAGAATCAGAAGCTCTTGCCACGTGTTCTGCCAGCAGCCCTGAGCAGGGAGCCCGACTTGGGGCTCGATCTCAGGACGCTGATACCAGGACCTGAGCCGAAGGCAGATGCTTCACTGACTGAGCCACCCAGGGGCCATTTGTTCTGTCTCCTGTTTTAAATCCAAGTTTCCTTAGAACCAAGAGTTAGAACCTAGTGCACTAGTTCACACCAAAAGGCACTCAATGAATACCTGCACATGATGGTGGTCCCTGCCCAAGAAATCACAGCAGGAGCAGAGCCCGGAAGCCAGCACTCCTGATTCTCCAGCATCCCCTCTTCCCACCACGCTGCCCTGATCCCTTCGTGCTCCGACAACCAGCACACGTTCTGTGGGAACTTAAAGTCATGTGGTTTAGTCTCAGATTTCCCGTATCAGAAATTATAAAGCCTTGAGGCAGTGATTGCTGGCCCTGGCTTCACACAATTCTAGGGCTTCTACAGAGACTCCAGCAGGCATCAAACTATTTTAAACCCTTATATCAGAAGTCATTTGAATTTTTTTCCGGATCATTTTTCATTGCTTTGTTCTCTGCGGACACGCCACAGAAGCTTTAGGAGGCTAGGAGGGGTTGCTACAAGGTTAAAGCCAAGATGCCACAACTCTAGGAAAAATTGAAAACTCGGTGCACTAACCTCAGTGGCCTCTCACCAGGGCTGAGGCCAGTGATCATGCTAGCAGCCCCAGCTTGGGCAAAGGCAAAACGGGCCCCAGACTGCGAATGGTATATTTTTTCCCACTTTTCTGACCAGCTTGCAAGCTGTCGCCCATTGAACCAGAGTGCGATTGCACTTGGCAAGTAGACAATGAAAATTTCCCCCCAAATATGCTGACAGCCTTGCTCCCAGGACAGCTCTCAAATCCACCCCAAGGTTCTGGGCTCCTGTACTCGGTGGCAGGACTCTTCCCCAAAGGGCTGTGTGGATTCTGCCTGAAGAGCACTGTTTGTATGGCCTGAGCCCAAGCTCTTCCCCTTGCCCGTTTCTGCCCTAGCAACGCCACCTCAAACGCTGCTTTTGGCAGCTGGACAATAGAGCTAATTGTTTGCACTGGACAGTAGTATGTTTAGAGCTTATGCATCTAAACAGACAATTACTTTCTGCTATTTGCTATGGCACTGCCTGCCTGGTAACTTGGGCAGATGGAGAAAGGAGCTAATCCGTAGGTTATAAGCAGAAGGGTTATTGATGAAATGTCACCATCTGTTGGTGTCATTAAAATGATATGAGTCATAAAGAGTTGCTTTTGTTTTTTCTCAGAAAAAGGTTAGCTTAGGGTTTAGAGGGAAGTTGCTAGATTGCAGATGGCAGTGTGAGATGGGCCCGGGGGGGGGGGGGGGGGGGGCGGGGAGTGTCAATCCTGGAAGGGGGAGGAGCCTCGATGAACTTGTCAGATCAGCTCGATGAGTCTTCAGAGAAGTGCTGGAATCCTCCGCCTGAATCAAACCACCCATCTGGTATGAGATGAGGTACTTATTAGGAATGATGTGATGCTTCAACTATCCCATGAGTCCTCCCCATTTCTGAGGCATCGATGGGGGGTGGTGGCGGGGGAGTCATTCATTTGGGTTCAACAAGAAAGATCATGTCTGGGAGGGAGCAGTTAAAATGCACCTGTCTCCTAAATCCTCATTGGCCTCATTACAGAGAGATTATTCATGTGGGCCAGCTGACATCTTGGGAGGCTGGCGATCTCAATGGGGAATGATATTCTCTACGGCTGCTTTATCTCCTGGGAGGACGTGGTGTTGTCTCAGAAGAGAAGCCAGAGACAGTACGCCCAAGCTTCCATCAGGGAGGAGAGCCCTCAGGATGGAGAAGAGAAAGCAGTGGGTAGAACCACACGAATTGTGGAGCAAAGGAATCAGCTTCTGGTCTTTCTGACTTTACTGACTCCCTCCCTGTCAATTTCACTGATTTCTCCTGTAACTTTTTATTATTATTTATTTTCTTCTACTTACTTTGGATTTAATTGGCTCTCCTTTTTCTAGTTTCCTAAGGAGGAAACATAGATTGTTGTTTTTATCTTTCTTCTTTTCCAACATGGTGTGTAACAAAGAGATGGAGAGCATGAGAAGTATATTTAACGAGGATCCGGATGACAAAAAAAAAAAAATACAACTGTGCCAACTTCCCAATTCTGCCTTTTTACCTAATCCTCTTAATTCCCTCATATTTGCTGCTTATAAACTCTTTTACCCACTGCCAAGGACATATGCCCAGAGAGATAAAACCTGTGATTACCAACTTTTTTCAGTACGGCGTAAGATTCCTTTTACACATATATTTTTTTAATTTTCACACTTGGAGAGAGAGTGTGGGTGATTGTGTAAACCACTACAAATCCTTTCAGCAGTACTAGGGTTTAAATTATAAATAAACATAACACCACAGTGCATCGGGCCTCACACCCAGCCCTGCGGCTGGTTGAGTCCTTTCCTCCCATCCCACCGGCCTGAGCCCGCCCCTGTGCCACCTCGTAGGGAGAGGGTGTGCTGCGGGGGCGGGGGTGGCAGGGCTGCTGCTGGAAATAGGGCACACTGCTGGAAGCAAGAGCCACAGGGGGCCAGGAGCTTCATGAAGCCTACGAGGGTTATTTATATGGTCTCAAAAGGAAGCATCCATGGAAAAGTTCCTGTAGATATTTTTAGATCTGATGCTTGATCCTCCTGCTGCACTTTCGTTTCTAAACAAGCAGGGAAGGGAGTGATTGATGCCGTCTGCAGTGCTGTGTTGAAGGCTCGGAGGGCCCATCTTGACAGGTTAATGGTCAGCCTGCCAGGCCCGGAGCCACCTTCTGTCCCTTCTAGCTCTGGGCCCTCAGAAGCCACCGACTTCAGCAGGTGGCACATAAAACCCTGGCCACTTGCTGCGAAGTCAGAAGCTCTCAAGTTCACCCCAGACTCTGAGGTCCTGCGCCGTTGATACCCTTTGGGCTCCGTGTCGTGCTCGACCCCCATACTCTGTTTCTCTGAGAATGGGACACGTGTTTGCGTAATAAGCCTTCGGCTGGAATTAAAATGGTTGTGAATTTAACAAGATGATTGTGCATGGTTAAAAACTCACAACCACACAATAATCCGTGAGCTTGACTATTTATTCCAGGGCCAGGGAGGGAAGCTGAGTATTGTTACTGAATTGTTTCTATGGTTACTTGCCTTTGCCCACTCAAAGTCAATGTTGTAAATACATATAAATTTATTTTAAAAAAATAAAAAATAAGATATTTATTTTAATTTTTTCTAATTTTTAATTTTAAAAACTCCTTTCCAAGGATTCCCATAATGAAGCCTGTAGCTTTGTGTTCAAGGAGAAGGGAAGAGGAGGAGAAGGTGGGCATTGGGGTCTTTTGCTCTGCAGAAATGGTTTCTCTTAAAAAGTCCATGGATCAGGGGTGCCTCGGTGGCTCAGTCGTTAAGCGTCTGCCTTCGGCTCAGGTCGTGATCCCAGGGTCCTGGGATCGAGCCCCGCATCCGGCTCCCTGCTCCACGGGAAGCCTGCTTCTCCCTCTCCCACTACCCCTGCTTTTATTCCCTCTCTCGCTGTGTCTCTCTCTAATAAATAAATAAAATCTTTAAAAAAAAAAAAAAAGTCCATGGTTCGTAGCTGTAGCCCACTCCAGCTGAATGATCCCTTCCTTTAAGGGAGAAGCTGAAGAGTGTTCAGGGAGAGAAAAGGAAGTTCCTCAGTCCTCCTGGGTGCACATGTCTTGTTTGTCCCTGGGATTCAGACTGTGACAGACGGGGTTCTTGGACAAACCTAAAAATCCTGTGATGAAGCTGCTGGGATGACCCAAGAAAACTCTTGATGGTGATCCGAGCGTCCCTCCCTGGCTTTGTGCTCTTGCTCTTGTACATTGTTGTCTTTTTTGTTTGTTTATTCTTTCATCTCTGTTTTTCTGCCACAGACCACAGAGACGGGTGAAGATGAGGAGGACCAGCCTCTCAGCCTGGCCTGGCCTTCCAACCCCCGAAAGCAAGTCACGTTCCTAATTGTTTTCCCCATAGTGTTTCCTCTCTGGATTACCTTACCTGACGTCCGCAAACCGGTGAGTAGATCTTTGTTTAGTTGACTCCTTGTGAAAAGCACAGTATATAACAGTATGCGTAGGCTGCTTCCTTTTGCTTTAAGAGGAAAAGGAGGGTGACATATGAACATGTGTATGCTTATATATGTCTCAGATCTCTCTGGAAAGGTGCACAATAATAGTGATGGTTCGAGTTATCTGATCTCTGTAACAAACCACCTCAAAACTTAGTGGTGCAGAAACAACAAACATTTTGATCTGTTTGTGGATCACGTAGGTCAGGAATTCAAATAGGGCACACTGGGGATGGCGTGTCTCTGCTCCACAACATCTGAGGCTTCTGCTGGGAAGACTTTGGCTGTGGGATGGACTTATCTGGAGACTTCTTCACTGATGTTCCTGGGCAGAGATGATTCAAAGGCTGGGCTCACCTGTAATGGTCTATGGGAGAGCCTACATGTGGCTCCTCCATGCGACTCAGGTTCCCTCACAGCATGGTGGCCTCAAGAGAGTCAGATATCGTAGATAGGAAATCAGGGCTCCAAGAATGAGTATCCCAGCAGCACAAGGCAGAAGCTGCATGGTCTTTGATGACCTAGTCTCAGAAGCCACAGAGAGTCACCTCCACCAGAGTCTAGTTGTCAAAGCAGTCATAAATTTGTCTTGATTAAAGGGGAGGAGACAAAAAATTTATCTAGACTGTATCAGCATCATATAGGCTATGACATCCTTGATGGAAGGAGTGTCAAAGAATTGGCAACCATGTTTTCAAACCGCCACAGTGATGGTCTCTGAGAAGAGGAACTGAAGGTTTGAAGCAGGAGGGGAACTCACATTTTATTTTATGGAGTATTTGTGTACGTGTACATTATTCATTCCATTCAAAAAATAATTTAAAGAAATGCATTCGTGTAGTATAAATGCCTACCTGTCTGATCTTCTCCATCCTGTATTGTTATCATTACTATAATCAATATTCTCTTCTACCATTAGTATGTACCAGATGCATTGAACACAATACCATCTTATGAGCAGCAAAATACAACCTAAATAGAGATCAAATCAAAAGAACATCTCTCCTACTGTTGAACTGGGTCCTTAGGCCAGTGCCCCAAAAGATAAGGGAACTAATGATAACAAGTAGCTGTACTTTTTATTATGGCCCTACACACATATCTCATTCAACAGAGGTGTGTACCTACTATGCATCAGTATGTACTATGTACCATGTATTTCCAATAAGCTATATTGTAGAATCTCAGGAAACAGCTAGCATAGGAATGTGTGTGTACACACACACACACACACACACACACACACACATATATTTTATCTTACTTATATATAATGTTATGTATTATTGGCATAAGTAGAAAGAAACTTAGGCACAGAGAAGTTAACGAACTCCTGCCTGATCACTTCCTTGGGGATAGAGTGGAGATTCAGACCCAGGTCTGTGTGACCACACAGCCTGGGCTCCCCCCTCATATTTCATGATACCAGAAAGCAGAAGTCCAAGGATATCATTTCTGAAAGCATTTGCAATAGGACACCGTGGTAACATACAGTGAAATTTAGCCAAAGTCCTAAGAACCCCGTGGTGATCCCACTTTCCGTACTTGAAGAAGACAGAAGAGAAATCCTGTCCCACTGGCCTGGCCTATAAATAATCCAGCCCGGTGGAGAGCCATGTCTTGTCACCTACAAGCCAGAAAAGGACCCCCTCGTGTAAGGACTCCCAACATGAGAGGTTTCCCAGTAAAGGGGGGCATGTAACAGGTATGGCTTACTTAAAGCAACACTTTATTCACGACGCAATTGCAGAACATCTGCTCCGTGCAAAGGCCTGGCTTCCTGGAAACCTCCAGCCAAAGAGCTGGAATGTGTTAATTTCCTTCACGGCTCACATCACAGTGACATTTCTGAGATGTGCACGCTCACGTGTGCTCTCGCACACACGCTCTCTCTCTTTCTCTCTCTCTCCTTCCATTGTTCTGCTATTCAGACCAGTGCTTTTGCTCTGCCCCAGGGAGGAAAATCAGAGCGACAGACATGCTTTCCTAAATCCCTGTGGCCGGCCAGGTGTGGCGTGGCCCCGAGTAGAAGGGGCTGATGGGCTGCTAAGAGGGTGTCAGCCCACAGCCACTGGAACAGTCGGGAAAGTGTGCAGGAATGGAGGGAAGATGCCAGTGATCGAGGCCTGGGCTCTCAGGTTGGGCGGGACTCCTAGGGCAAGGCCTGGCAGAGTGCCGATCGTCTCTGTGATCTGAGCTCACAGGACAAGGACGCTGTTAGGGGAGATCAAAGCTCTGAATCAGCGACTCTTGGACAACACACAGGACTCCACCATGGCAGTAATTACCCGGATCACGACAGCTGTGCTGGCTGATGCTACAGCCCCCAGAGATACAGAGCAAGAAGACGCAGCTGTACGTGATGCTCTCCTCTGTAATACCACGGACTGGTCATTCACTGTGCACAAGCCTTGAGAGCCGGCCTCTGGGCCAGGGTAGCCAGGGTAGCCAATGAGGCTTTTGCCCTTCGCGCTGCCAAGAGCCATCCCTGGGACGGACTGGATTTTTTTTTTTTCCTCTTTTTCTACATACACTGTGTGCTCTCCCAAGCAAAAATGCGACTCTCAGAGCATTTGGTTGTTTTAAAATTTCCTCAGGAGAATATTTATTGAGTACCTCTTAGGTGCCAAGCATCAAGCTTGTGGCCGACAGGTGAAGACACAGAACTCCCAATTCCTATCTTTAAGGAGCTCTAAACTTAGTAGAAGAAACAAGGCATATCACTATAGAGCAAGACCACACAGCTGTATCAGTGACAGCAGCTCGATTCGAACAGCAGTCTCCTGACTCCATAAGCGTTCTCATTCTACCACGCTGACGACAGCGGGGTTTTCCCCCACATAACGCATGAGCTGCGCAACCTTGAGAAAGTCACTTCTCATCGTTGGACCTCACTTTTCCTCCTCTGTGAAATACAGGGAGAGAAGAGCTCTAGATTCCCTGTGGGCCATGACATCCTGTGTTTAAGGAAAGCATAAAGAGATAACCCCCACTACAGCACTGCAAATTTAAGGGGACGATACATCCCAGTTTGCCCAGGATAGTCCCAATTTAATCCCAAAGCATGCTGGTTTGGCAGATGGATTATATGGCCATCCTTTGCATGTACACAATGCCAAATGAAAGAAACCATGCCGGTTGATACAAAAGACAACAAATGGGTTCTTGATCGTGCTTAGCACAGAAGAGTTTCAGTAGGTTTGATCTTGTATCAGTGATCATTTGCTGTGTAACACACCAGCCCAAAACTTTGTGGCTTAAAAAAGGAAGCAATTTTTTAGGCTAGAATTCTCTGAATGGACAGTTTGTCCTGGGCTCAGCTGGACAGTTCTGCTCACTGATCTGGCTGAGGGCTTGTTGGCATAGGACTATGTCAGTGGGAAAAGCTCATCTCTGCCCCGCACGGTCCCTGACGCTTGAGTAGGCTAGCCAGAGCTGAGGCACGTGATGGCCAAGTTCCAAGGACAGCAAGAATGAAAGCTGCAAAGCCTCTTGAGATCTAGTTTGGATTCTGCATGCTGTCACTTCTACCATATTCTGTTGGTCCAAGAAAGTCATAAGGCCAGCCCAGAGTCAAAGGACGGGGAAACAGACCTCGACTCTTGTTAAGAAAAATTGGAAAGTGCTGTGGCCATTTTGGCAGTCTACCTCGGCCTTCATGCATTGCCACCAGGGTGTCCTGAAAAAATATCAAGGGAGAAGAAAAAAAGAGGAGAAAATTATTAATTAATAAGCATTTGCTCCTCCGGAGTGCTTGGCACTCTGTTTCCCCAGTGGTTTTTGAATTACCCATGGAGATGAACGTTCCGAACCTTGACAGTAATTACGAGGAAAACATGATTTTTTAGTATCCATCCAGTTTCAGAGTAAACAGTACTCCCACTTGTTTTTATTTCCACTTCATTTATATGCAAATTATATGACAGTGTTTGTTGGATTATACACACTTCCAGCTCAGATTAATTCACTTTTATCGTTTTCTTCAAATAATGGCTTTGGTTTCAAAGCAAAAGAACTAAAACATAAAGCTTAACAAGGAACATGTCTTTGATAAACATTGAAAATCATAAAGGAAATAAAGACCCCCAAAAGTTATATTCTCTCCTGACTTAGGATGGGTGCTCTTACAAAACAGGAATGCATCTAAATGCATCACAGCATGACCATCTAAACTGGGAAGATACCTAAGAAGTCAGCTCTGTTCTTGCAATTTATACCAGTCATTGATTTGTTCACCAAGTATTTATTGTGTCTGCTGTGTACCAAGCACAGTTCTAGCAAGAAAGAAGTGATTGAGACCCAGAGAGGTTTAGTGACTTGTCCAAGCACACCCAGCAAGTGAGAGGTGAAGCCAAGAACCTCAGCCTGGTCTCTGCAGCCACTTGCACCTCTCTGAACTTCAGTTTCCTTGTCTCTTAAAAACCAAAACGAGGAGAACATTATCTAATAAGAACCGTCACTATTATCTGAGCACTTACTACGTGCCAGGCACTTTGGTAGACACTTTATAGACCTGAAATCCTCAGAACAACCAGATATTGTTAACCGCCCCCCCCCCCACTTTACAGATGAAAAAGCTAAGGCTTAGGAGATAAAATGATATGTCTCAAGTCACATCACTGGTAA
Source organism: Halichoerus grypus (assembly GCF_964656455.1). Classification (NCBI taxonomy): domain Eukaryota; kingdom Metazoa; phylum Chordata; class Mammalia; order Carnivora; family Phocidae; genus Halichoerus; species Halichoerus grypus. The sequence goes on along the minus strand of NC_135725.1, from coordinate 45,801,749 downwards.
TCTGTGAGCAGGGATTTCAATACCGGTCATATTCATCCAGAGAACACACTTTTCATCTTTAATAAGATTGTTTGGGGGACTGTTGTTAGATGTGTATGCCCCTCAAACCTTGCACAGAATAGATGCTCAGTGAATATTTGTCAAATTTAGATCAGTAAGGATATGGCCAATTTGTGCAACCAGCTAACGTCCAGAAACATTTTTCAAGCCAAGAAAGTATCACGCTGATGTACTGAAAGCTTCTAATGAGAACATTAGCTGTCAATTATACATGTAAACCATTACATTGGGAACAAAATGGCCGGCACATGGACACAATTTGTTTTTTGCTAATTAGTAGGAGGTTCATCCCAGCAGATGTTAGGATGAGCCACCATTACTAACCAAAAATTGACATGTCAGACCTTGGCTTCAAGGGCTATTTTCTTCCTTCCAGTGAGACTGGTAACTAAATAATTGCACAAGTGTGACTGGGCAGTGATGTCTGGAATGAGACCATAGAATCCAAATAAGGGGAGTCGTTCAGAAAAAATGAAAGAGGAAGGAATTACCTGGGCTGTGAGATTGGAAAGGATAAGGTAGTGGGACAGTTGGGAAACATTGAACTAAACTGCCGATGCATAAAGGGTTGATGCTTCCCAATCAAGAACAATATGGGAGGTTGGGTGAGGCAGGTGGCTGTTCAGCCAGAATACTAGCCCCTATCTCCCCGATGCTCCTTATATTTTCTGACATTCAGAGCACAGGCTAGTATTACAATGATCATCATCATTATGTCCATAGCTGGGCATATTTTGAGCATTATTGGCCCTTTTTTTCTCTAAGAACAAATCAGTATAACCTAAATATTAGGAATACATGCTGGATAGTCAGACAGACCTAGGTTTGAATTTCAGGTCTAGTTCAAGATTTGGGTATAGAGTAGGTACCCAGCCTTTACCTACCCCTAGTTTATGATGAAGACCTGGAAACTCACAAAAAAAAAAAAACCTATCTTTAATTCCTTTTCACTGAGCCCCTAATATAACACTAGATACACATAGATGTCCATTAATTACTAGTTGACCTCTTGATCAAGAATCAAAGCATCGGGGCGCCTGGGTGGCTCAGTCATTAAGCGTCTGCCTTCGGCTCAGGTCATGATCCCAGGGTCCTGGGATCGAGCCCCGCATCGGGCTCCCTGCTCTGCGGGAAGCCTGCTTCTCCCTCTCCCCCTGCTTGTGTTCCCTCTCTCACTGTGTCTCTCTCTGTCAAATAAATAAATAAAATCTTTAAAAAAAAAAAAAAAAGAATCACAAGCATCATTGAGAGAGGTTTTCATTAGCATGTTGATGTGAATTTAGTTCCTTTACATCCTTAGTCTGCTTCCTTAGTTTCTACCTTCTGACTAGGAATGTTCCATGGTTCAGGGATGATGTTCTTCAGATGAGAAATATGTTCAAATAATTTGATTCTGACTTGTCACATTACATCAATGTACAGACATGCGAAGCCATAATAAATAAAATATTAATTATATATTTAATAAATGATCTAAGCTGTAAAATGAGCAATCTATGAAGTGAGGACTCTCCCAAGATCTCCAGTACATACACTGTACTATAAAGTATAGAGATGGTACTCCATTCCTTCACAGGATGCTCAGAATCACAGCCTGGTGGCTGCTCCAATCTCATGTGGGGCCCCACATCACAGGAAAGACCTTTTCCTTCCCTGCTACAGAGCCTGGCTACAGGAGATGAAACGCTCATCCCACTTAGGATCCTGAAACAGTGACTTGTGACCAGAGGGAAAGAATGGGGACTCCAATCAGCTAAATGCCATGTCTGGGGAAACTTGCCTTCTTAGTGTTGGCAAGTCCAAGACTTGGGGAATCTGGTCTCCAAAATCCAGCTGAATCCTTAGCTTTAAAGGAATTCGCCCTCAGAAGTGAATGTCTCAACGTCCACTTTGAAAAACTGATTACTTTTTTTTTTCATAACTCACTAAAGTGCTCAGGCCCCCAGGAGGGGCCTGAGTCTTTAGCCAAAATATCTTCTTCCTTTTCCCTGTGGCCTGATGTCTCCCCCCATTTAATCAAGCCCATGGGTCTTGCAGACACTGCGGCTAATAGCCCAAAAAAGGGCAGCACTCGTTAAGTGAAAGAAATGGTTATTGTGAAATATAACAGAATGGTATGAGTGATAATAAAAGCATATATTGAAAACTCAAAATTAGTAAAGAGAACATACACCTGGTTTGGCGCGAAAGAGACTATGTTTGTTATTATTATAGATATTCAAAAGATTACTAGGTACAAGTTTATCTTTTCCTCTTAATGAAGATCTCAAAAGCCATGACAAAAAGCATTCTGTGTGACTGCCCAAGGTCAGCTCTTTAGACAACTGAGATAGCTTTCATCCAAGTCAACTCCAGGATTCACTTCTCTGGACAAAATTGGATGGCATTATCAAAGCAAAAAATGAGATTGTTTCTCATAGTGGAAAGCTTTGAAATAAAAAGTGTTTGGCAGTAATAGGTGAAAGGCTGAGGGCATTCTGCTATCTGAGCATGTTTTAAAAGGGCCCCAATTTTGCAAAAAAAAAAAAGCTATCAACAAAACACCGCTACAATCCCATGCAAGCCTGGTCTCCCTGCAGTGGGGGCAGGTAAGAAACACTGCATTTGAAGTGTCTGATTTTGGCTAATGTTTGAAAGAAACTAAATGTGTTCACACTGAACGCTGAATAATGTATAGAATTGGTGAATCATTACATTGCATCGTATACCTGAAACTAATATAACACTGTATGTTCATTATAATTGAATTTTAAAAAATAAAGTGCTCACACTGTAAGCCTGAGATTGCACAAAGGCCAGTGCTCAAAGCAGAAATGGACATAATACAGTCAGGGTGCAGAACAGGAGAGAAAACCATCCCAAGATCATCTACTCTGCCACCTCTGTGGAGAGCAGTGCACCAGGCCTTTGTCTGCTCTAACTCTACAACAGTGGTTCAAATGTCCTGGAGGGCGGCTGTCCTCAGGAATCTATAGAAACTATGGTGATGGCTTCTTCTATGTGGCTTTTCCCAGTAATTTGTGGGGCAGTAAGATGAACCTATTTTGGAACCTATTGATCCTTCTTGTTAAAAGCAATTAATCATCTAGGTTTTCTGGCCAATGGACTGCTAGGATACATGGGGTGAAGCAATAGAAACTGATTCTGATGAACTTGAGCAGAAGGGAACAGGAGACAGAGGAAGGCTATGGGGTGATCAAGAGATTGAGGGCAAGACTGAGAGACAAGGCCATGGGAAGGACAGGGACAGGGGGCATCTGAGCAGCCAACAGCAGGAACAGACATTCTCTTCAAGAGACTTCCATCTCAGGAACTAGCTTGGTGATGATTTGGCTCCAACCAACATTCCCAAGAGAGAATCTTCCTGGCCCAGCTTGACTGAGGGTAGGCAGGGCCTTTTGATTGCTGAGCCTACAAAGATGGAAGGCAATGGGGGAGGAGTAGCAGTATTGGTGGATTTAGCTTTGGTCTCTCAGGTCCACCTCATGGATGGCACTGATGCTCTCACCTCTTCCTGGTTCTCTTTCAGTCATCAAGAAAGTTTTTTCCCATCACGTTCTTCGGCTCCATCACCTGGATCGCTGTATTCTCTTACTTGATGGTCTGGTGGGCACACCAGGTAAGACCTTGAGAGGAACGCCCATCTGCCTGGTTCTGCTCGTGGTTGCCAGAGGGTTCATTGATGTGTTTGCTTTGGGAAAGAGTCAGAATAGTGTTATGTCCAACAAGACAAGGTACGTATTCCAGGACTAAAGGATTTTACCCCACTGAACTTCCCCATGCTCCTGACCTTTTCTTGTGGCGGGGAGTCAAATCAGCATAACCCTGGACATCCGTGTGGAGAAGGTCACCCCAACTCTTCTTGCCCTCTGTAGCCTGAATCCAGGCCTAGCCCAGTCTAGGAGGAATGTCAAGGTTTTGCCCAACTCCATGACACTTACTTCCTCTTGGGCAGCCACTCACCTCACGCTCTCACCAGCCTTTCAAATTGGCTCTAGGAAGAGATCTGGAGACAAAATAGTTTCTTCCTTGAACCGCAGTTTGCTATAATGATGATGTATTTTGCTGTTACCACTTTTTTTTTAATTAAACTTGTAATTTTAAGATAAATGTACATTCATATGCAGTTCTTAGAAATAATACAAAGATAACCCTTTTACTGTTTACCCACATTACTCCAACACTTTTAACTCAGTGCCAGTCCTAGTGGCCATCACAAGAATAAACTCTCAGGAGTTGTTTGTTGTAACACATGGATGAAAGAATGAAATGCAAACATTTCACATTCTCAGAGATAATGGTCGTAACCATTATTGATTGAATAGGTACCAGATGCTGGATAATTCACATCACTTCATCCTCATGATCTTGAGAGTTACCCTCTGCATAGGCACAAATCCCATGAAGGAGGCGCTATTATTATTCATACTTACAGATAAAGGAGTTAGGCTTAGAGATAATAATAAAATTGCTCAGGATCATATAGGTTTAAATAACAGAACTGAGACTGTAACCCAGGGCTCTGAAACTCCAGAACCCATGTTTTTATCCTCCATTATAAACTACACAAATTTCAAACTTCCCACTTGTATTCTTTGTTTAATATAATCCTAAAATATACATCATATACATCTGAAAAAGCACTTCAGGATATATATATATGTGTGTATGTATATATATATATTTGTATTTATATATTTATTTATATTATGTATATATTTATATATATATACACGTCCTAAAGCTCAATAATAGAAAGGCAAGGGGCACCAGACTCATTCAGTGGGCAGAGCACACGACTCTTCATCTCAAGGTCATGAGTTCAAGCCCCACGTTGGGTGTGAAGCCTACTCAAAAAGAAAAATAAATAATAGAAAGGCAAGCATCTATGGGCATCCTAATGTATAAGATGGATAAAAGATATGAATAGATATTTCACCAAAGATATGCAAATGGATAATACCCCCAAGAAAAGATGCTCAGCATCATTATTCACTAGAGAAATGCAAATCACCACCATGATGAGATACCACTTGGCTCTCATTTAGGATGGATATAATCAAAAAGACAGGCAATAACAAGTGTTGGAGAGGATGTATAGAAATTGGAACGTTTATATATTGACGGTAAGAATATAAAATAATGCAGCCACTTTAGAAAACAGTTTGGCAGTCCACAAAATGTTAAGCATAGAGTTATTACCATATGACCCAGTGATTCCACTACATGTATACCCAGGAGAAATGAAAACGTCCACACAAAAACTTATACACGCATGTTCACAGCAGCATTATTCATAATTGCCAAAAAGTGGAAACAACCCAAATGTCCATCAGCTGTTGAATAGACACACAAAATGTGGTCTATCCATACAATAGAATACTATTCCACAATAAAAAGGACCAAAGTATTGGTACATGCTACATGTGAATGAACCTTTAAAATATTATTCTAAATGAAAAAGACAGTCACAAAAGATCATATTTGGAATGATTCCAATGATATGAAATGTGAAAAATAGGGAGACAGAAAGTTAATGGTTGCCTAGGGTTGGGGAGGTTGAAGGGAATGGGGAGGGACTGCTAATGGGTACAGGGTTTTTTTCCTGGGATGATGAAAAAGCTCTAAATTTAAATTATGGTGATAGCTCTATAAATCTATAAATATGCTAAAATATTGAATTACATATACAGTTTAAGTAAGTGAGTTTTGCGGTACGTGAATTGTAACTCGAGAGAGAGTTGTTTAAAAATAAACATAAGGGGCGCCTGGGTGGCTCAGTTGGCTAAGTGTCCAACTCTTGATTTCAGCTCGGTCTCGCAGTTGTGAGATGGAGCCCCATGTCAGGCTCTGCACTGGGTGTGGAGCCTGCTTGAGATTCTCTTCTCCCTCTGCTCCTCCCCCCACCCACTCGCATACACGTACTCTCTCTCTCTCTAAAGAAATAAAATAAAATAAACATGAGATACTACTTCACAACCACTAGGATGCCTATATTCAAAAACCCAGACATGTTGATAAGGATGTGGAGAAACAGGACTGCATGCATTTACCTAAACTCACAGAACTATACACTTTTTTAAAGGGTGAGTTTTACTGAATGTAAAATTGTACTTTGCTGTATGTAAATTACACCTTAATTTTTTTTAAAGAAAAAGAACATATAACATCATTGAAAAAAATCCACTGGAAATGTCAGTTAGTATACCCAGTATTATTCCTACAAGATACTTTATATTATTCCTATCCTAGTTATTTTATGATGTTTGACTTCAGATTATTCTTCCTGGATATTTCCAAAAAATTGTTGACCCCCTGAAGAAGTTCTGCTTGCCCCAAAGTCATGATTTTCCACATTCATTGAAAGTCATTTGCTACCAATACCGCCCAGAAATAATTGCAGAAGATGAGCTGCTTCTCAGTCTCCAGATTGCCAGGCTAGAAGGACTGTTTGCCATTTATAACATGTGATGGTTTTTCTTAATAATTGTTTTTATTCTTAAAAAAATAATTATTATTATTTTTATTCTTTCATGTCCTGATAAAGAAAAAAACTGGTGGTGTTTTTTTTCCTCACTTGTTTTCTAGGTATCTCTCTTTAGCCATTCTAGAAAACATCATCCTATAGACTTCCATCTTTTCTGTCCTTTTTAATGATTATCTTAATTCCATACTCTTGCTTCCTTTTCATTCTCTTATAGAAAAATGCAAACACAATGCCTAGAACAATAATAATTGCCAAAAAGCCCAGGAATATAAAGTGCATAAAGAGAAACCTTACTTTCTAGTAATGAATGAGAAGCTTCCCCTTCTTTTCTCCCATAGAAATGCTCTTCTCTTTTAAGACATTCAGACAGCTGATCAAAATAGCAGATTCTGTTCTAAGAAGTCTAGCTCTAATTCTGTTGCTTGTACTTTTGAGCTATAAAAGCCAGAAAGATAACAAATGCACCATTTAGTGCTCAACTGTTTTGTTATTTGTCAATGCTATTTAATATCATTATTTAGCTACTGTTCAGCCAAAAATAAATGCCCTTTCCATAAAATGCTTTATGCAGACTTTCCTTTAGTTTTTGTTACCTTTTATTGTTTTTGCATCATGAAATGAGTAAATTCCTTGGGCGATGAGAACATACGGTTAAAATCCATCCTGCATCGAATAGGAGACGTTAATTCTAAGAGTCAGATACAACCTTGTGTCTTATTTTGCCAATATGACATTTTTGCAGTTCCTCCTTAAACTAAGGCAAGGAACCACAGCCTGAGATATTTGGAGCAGCACTGGATTTGGATTCTGAGTCACCCCACCATCTACCTCCATTAGAAAACAAAGGCATTCCCCCCAAGAGACGGCTGATGTCCTTTCTAACTTCTCTCATGCTGCCAATTTGATCAGCGCTGTCCCATCCCTGTGCCTGTCATCTTGCCTCTAACTCACAGAAAGCCAAATGCAGTGAAATGGTCTTAAAATGAGCTTAGGAAGGGGCACCTGAGTGGCTCAGTCGGTTAAGTGTCTGCCTTCAGCTCAGGTCATGATCCCAGGGTCCTGGGATCGAGCCCCGCATCGGGCTCCCTGCTCGGTGGGGAGCCTGCTTCTCCCTCTCCCTCTGCCTGCCACTCTGACTATCTGTGCGCTCTCTCTATCTCTCTGTCAAATAAATAAATAAAATCTTTTAAAAATTTTAAAAAAATTAAAAAAAATGAGCTTAGGAAGACTAGTTCTCAATTAGCGAAAGTGTTTCTAGGAGCCGCACAGATTCATCAGGAGTTGGATGTACAATAAAAAGTCTTCATTATCCTGGTGATCTCCCACATCAGAGACTGACGCCTATTCACCAGCTTCGGTCTCCGCTGCCAGAGCCCAGTGGCTGCAGTCTGATAAGCTGGAGAGAGAAAGGAGTAGGGTCTGAGTTAGCATAGCTGATATTTATTGAATATTTATACCTGACACCGTGCTATTTGCTCTGTCTCATCATCACATATAATCGTCACAACAGCTCTAAGGGTGGATATTATTATCTCCATTCTACAGATGAGGAAAACTGAGGCTCGGGGATGTTGGCTACCACATACTGGGAACAGCAGGTGCAGATTGGCACCCAGGTCTCCCTGTATCCAAGCCGTCCCTCTTAACCACACCACCAAACCACCCTTCTTCAATTTCTGCTTTTTTTCTGCCTATAAAGCCATTCGAACTCTAAATATAAGTGTTGTTTTAAAGTAGTCACTGCTGTAGAACTCCCTCGAAGAATCAGCCTATTTATTGGGGATAACAAGCATTCAGTCAGCATCTTCAGAGTCTCTGAAAATGTTTCATTCCAAATCTTACCCAAAAAAATAGATCATCAAGGAGAGTTCTATTCAAATAGGGCACTCCTGTGCAGCACCCTTATTTCATTTTTTCTAGGAGAATCAGTGGAAAACGTGCTAGTAAAATCACCTAAGTATGTAGATTGACTGATTTATTCAGCAAATAGGTATTGAGAGTCTACCAAATACCGGGCTATATTCTGTGTATTAGGGAGACCATAGTGATCAGAACAGGGATTCTGCTCACATGGACTTTCTTTCTTTCTTTTTTTTTTTTTTTAAGATTTCATTTATTTGAGAGAAAGAGAGTAAGCAAGAGAGCAGGAGGGGGGATGGGCGGAGGGGGGAGGGAGAAGGAGAAGCAGACTCTTCACTGAGCAGGGAGCCCAACACAGGGCTGGATCCCAGGACCCTAGGATCATGACCTGAGCTGAAGTCAGATGCTTAACCGACTGAGCCCCCCACGCTCCCCCATAGACTTCCTTTCTGATGGGGAACAGTGAATCTTTGCTCCATGAGGACAGGATAAACTAGTTCAGCTAGCCAGGCTCTAGAGCAGACATGACCATCAAAACAAAAATAGCTCCCAACTATGATTTTAAGTTACTGGAAACCAAACTATTACTTATAAATCACAAAAGGTATTTAAAAACGGGGTGCCTGGGTGGCTCAGTCGTTAAGCGTCTGCCTTCGGCTCAGGTCATGATCCCAGTGTCCTGGGATCGAGTCCCACATCGGGCTCCCTGCTTGGCAGGAAGCCTGCTTCTCCCTCTCCCACTCCCCCTGCTTGTGTTCCTGCTCTAGCTATCTCTCTCTCTGTCAAATAAATAAATAAAATCTTTAAAAAAAAAAAAAAAAAGGTATTTAAAAACGAGTTTATTGGGGCACCTGGGTGGCTCAGTCAGTTGGGCCGCTGCCTTCGGCTCAGGTCACGATCCCAGGGTCCTGGGATCGAGCCCCATGTCCGGCTCCCTGCTCAGTGGAGAGCCTGCTTCTCCCTCTCCCTCTGCCTGCCACTCTGCCTACTTGTGCTATCTCTCTGTCAAATAAATAAATAAGATATTTTTTAAAATAAATAAATAAAATGAAATAAATAAAAATGAGTTTATTCTATTCCCTAAAAACCCTTATTCTTACATGCTACTCTGGCCCTTTGAATTTTTTTTCAAAAATGATGAATGTCTTCGAGTAGGCTGTTGAAAACCAAATTGAAAGCATTATCTTAAAAGTTTTCAGAACTGCAGTTTGCCAGCTCCAGAAAATACATAAAGCTTTTAAAAGTCCCAAGAAGACTCTTAAAAAAGTTGCTCAAGAGAATGGAGAAGCCTCCATCTGAGGCTAGACCAACTGTCCAAAATAGACTTCATCAGTGTTAAAAGGCAAAGACCAAAATAAAACATAATAACCATCCCCCATTGCTTTTCACTAATGTTGTGCTTTTTGCAAAGGATTTTTCCACAAATGATCTTCTTAGTCCTCCCGGCCGCCTTGTAAAGTAGGTATTATCATCCCCACTATAAGGATAAGAAAGCAAGGATCAAAGACAGTACATGATCGGTTAACTTAACAATAGGTCAAGTTCTTAATAAATGCCAGAGCCGGCCTTGGACTTGTGATTCCCTAATTGCTGGTTTCTCCACAGCTGCCTTGCTGATTTACAGTCATATATTACCAAACCCCAAAACACCCCAAATCAAGTTTCCAATGGAAACAGTAGTCTAAAAGTGTTTAAGAGTGGGTTACAGACACTAGGAGATGTCAAAGAAAAAATGGGAACACTGGGTGTCCGTCCTTAACGTTCAGTTGTTAATCCAAAGGCAGATCTGTGACAGGATTTGGTACCATTGCCAGGCGGGGGCCAATGGCCAGTAGGCTCTTAGAACTCCTTCTTCTGCCTCCCTTGCTCAGTCTTAACAGACATCATATAGAGACGGCATTCAAGCCCCCTGTAGCTCTTTGCTGAAATTATCTGTTTAATCCTCATGTGAACATTCCTGATCTCTTGGGTCTGAATATGGTTAGCGTATGAACCCCTCTATGGCACTGATTGTGGCTTACTCTTCTTTATCATCTCAGCCTTCCGCATAGTGGAGGGATTATTTTAAAGGGAGTTGGGGGGCACCTGGGTGGCACAGTCGGTTAAGCATCTGACTCTTGGTTTCTTTCAGCTCAGGTCATGTTCTCAGGGCCCTGATCTCAGGGTCGTGAGATCGAGCCCCATGTCGGACTCCATGCTCAGCGGGGAGTCTGCTTAAGATTCTCTTTCCCTCTCCCTGCCCTTCCCACTTAGGCATGCGCTCTCACTTTCTCTCTCTCTCAAATAAATACATAAATCTTTTTTCAAAGAAAGAGAGTTACATGGAAATGTTTGTGGGTTTGTTGGTTTTGTGACTTCAGAAACTCTTATGTGTCCCTGTCATTCCTTTTAGGTTGGAGAGACAATTGGCATTAGTGAAGAGATTATGGGTCTGACCATCTTGGCTGCTGGGACCTCCATCCCTGATCTTATCACCAGTGTCATAGTGGCCCGGAAAGGGCTCGGGGACATGGCTGTGTCCAGCTCCGTTGGAAGCAACATTTTTGACATCACTGTAGGGTGAGTAGAGATAGTTCTGTGAAAGTGCACGCACCAGCTCTATCACTGTCTTTGTCTTCTGAGAGGCTGTGAAGACACGACCAGGATCTCTGAGCCCAAAATTAACCAATACCAATAGAAAGTAAACACTGGGAGTACCATTCAAGTTCACTGACTCCATTTTTCATTTTCAGAGAACTTAATGAAAAATAAGCTACCCCTAGGTAGGCAGAAACACACACCTGCATACAGAGTGGCTACTGTAGGAAATACGTTAAGAATTTTGCTTATATAATGGCATTGGCTACAAGTTAAGAATATTCAGTATTCAGGTATGATGGAGATGCTGTACAGTTTTCCTGTATTTTTTTTTCCATATTCTAATTCTAATTAAAGTCCCCACCAGCCTCGGGTGAGATTTTGGATCATAAAACAGATTGGAACAAACATAGGCCCAGCAAAAATATCCCATCTCCTTCCTTGGAAAAGGCTGGTAGGTTTGGCATTATCCATTTATGTATGCTGGTAAAGATATTCTAGGTTTTTTGAAAGTCAGAAGACAAGATCTATTCTTACAGTTAAGCAAACTGGAGTTCTCAATATGAATAATCTCTAAAGTGGATCAGACTGGGGTGGGATGCTATTATTTCTGTCATTGCATTTAACTTGTCAGAAGTAAAAGTGTCTGATAAATAACCCTGAATGAGAACCCCTGAGAAAGTAAGACATGGGATGTGATCCTATGTTCCCAGAACTGAGCTCTTGACACTTGAATTTAGAAACTCACTAAAATGGATCGACTTTCACATTGAACATCCCGAATATTAGTCTCTCTTATACCTTTGCATTACCTATGTTTTCTCATTCAGTGTCTACTTTGTGTACTATATGTACATTTTTATCCATTTAAGCCACACAATGATCCTATGACATATGTATTATGATCCCCACTTTTCAGGTAAGGAAACAGAAGGGCACAGAGTTCACAAAACTAGTAAGTGAGATAGCTGGGATTTGGACAGAGTCTGTGTTCTCCACCACAACACTCTGCATAAAACCCTGCCCTGAGCTCCCACCGTCTTAACCATCTTTGAATTCCAAAGGTTCCCTCTCCTGCCATATTTCCTTCCTTCACAGGCCCCCTCACTCAAGATTCCTCCCTGCTTGTCTGTCTGGAAAACTCCAACTTACCCTACCAATGTCAAATCCCAGCTTCCCTGATGCCCTTGGGCCTGACTGGGGATTCTTGTTCCTGGGTCCTCTCTGCAGATCATACTCTTGTCATGGTCATATTTATCAGTCTGCCCACTAGACTGTGAACTGCTCAAGAGCAGCTCCCCAAAGCCTCATACAATGCCTAATGCATGGTGGTGCCTTGACAAATGTTTGCAGACTGAATGAATGAATGTATGAATGAATGCCTTAAAGGGTACCTGTTTTAAAGGAAGGGTGTCTCCAGCAGAAACAGTATTTCTCAGTTGCACTGCCTACACATTTAGAGTAGTTTTTGTGGTCAATCTCCTGTAAAAAGGAAAATAAAATGTGCTATAGTATAAAGAGAGAAAATCCTACAAGTTGGGGAAAATTATAAGACCTACTTGTCATGTTTTTGAAAAATAAATATTCTAGGGAATTGCAAGATGCTTTTTGTTCACTGTTCTTAAATTATATATATAGTCACAGGTTAAATGAAAGTGTAAAGAAAAATAACCTCTAACCCTACTACCCAAAAGCAACATTTAATTTTTGTATGTTCTCTTCCAAATATTTCACAAAGTTTTCTTCGTGAATATTCAGTTTTGTCCTTTCGGAGGGCTTTTATTTTTCCATTTTAAAGCCATTTATGCCTGGCACAATGTAGACATCTATTAGTTAGTAAATCAACTATTTTTCTGAGTTTCTTTTAGTTCTCATAATTAACAGTTTATCACCTCAAAATATTTCATCCTGTTGCTTTTCAGTTGAGCCACAATTTGTTTTTTTACTTTTTCCAATTTTTGGCAGTTATGGGTACTTTGATGAAGACCTTTATGCAGAAAACCTCATCTTTTAATTATTTTTATTAGGATAAATTCCTTCAAGACTTATTAAAGATTATGAGCATTTTAATGGCTTTTGATATATACTTTTCAAAAAGAGTTTATACCAGTTGATGAACTTGTTAGCAATATATTGAGTATAAAAGCTATTTCATAGTCTTGCTGGCTTTTTCCTTTTGCTTATAATATTAATACATACCCATGGTAAAAGATTTAGAAAATACATATAAAGCATAAATAAAAATCAATGATAATCCGCCACCCTGTTTTAGTTCATATGGTTTATATTATTGAAATTACATTGCTATTTTTATGTTCATCCTTCATTTCAACTACAGAATTACATCATGAGTATTTGCCTATATCATTATAAGCTTATGATTTTTAATGGCTACATAACATTACCTCGACTTAGTATTTTGCTACTTAACTAGTTTTTTCTTATTAGAGATTAAGGTATCCCCAATTTTTCACTACTCAAAGTAATACTGAAATGATCATTTTTCTGAATAAAGTTATATTTGCAACTATTATATATATATCAAATATATATTTTTATTTATTTATTTGAGAGAGAGAGAAAGAGAGTGAGTGAGCGTGGGCAGGGGAGAGGCAGAGGAAGAGGGGGAGAGAGAGAGGCAATCCCAAGCAGGCTCCACATACAGAGCGGAGCCGGACCTGGGGCTCGACCTCACAACCCTGAGATCATGACCCCAGCCGAAATCAAGAGTCAGACACTTATTCGGCTGAGCCACCCAGGCACCCCAACATTTCAGATATTTCTTATGTTGATCCCTGACAATAGAATTGATAGATCTAAAGGCGTGAAAAAATGTAATTTTTCCTACAAAGGGTTTTACCTATTTGTTGTGCCATCAAGCACAGTTTTCCCAGAATTCGATGTGTATGTGGGCACATGTACATCTAGCTTAATAGGAGTACAATGGTTTCAGGCTTTTTCTTCCTAAGAGATGGGAAGTACGGAAGAAGAGCTCCCCAGGACAAGACCCTAGTGGAGGTTTTCATGTTTGTACCATCTCCTCTCAAGCACTCCACCCCAACAGACACACACACACACACACACACACACACACACACACACACTCCCTCTTTTCCTGACTTTCCATTACTGATGGCAGGATGCCAGGGCTGCCCTCTCCTGCTGAGAGCTGGAATTGCACCTTGTGCCCTGAGCTGGCCTGTGGAACCCCTCCCCTCCTGACAGGGTGCAGGAAGCCAGCACATCCTAGGCAGGCTCTAGTGAGCAAAACAGCTGTATTGATTGCCATGAGGCAATTGCATCAATCACTCCAGCTTGGCCCAGGTTAAATATGTACCCAGATGGGGCCTGCATGTGCCAAGCCCTGGGTATTCAAAGATTCTTAACTCATGGGCTCTGCCTTCACCTGCTCCCTCCAGCAGAGGAGACCAGATGTGTAAACTCACTACCCCCTTGACCTCATTATTTCTCTCAAACTATTTGCTTTTCCTTTGGAAAATTTTGTGCTTCAAAAGAGCACCTCTTCTTCCATTTCTCCGAGGTCAGGCCAGAACTGAATCTCCCTTAGCCAAAGGCTAAGACCCTGCAGAAGCCTCATCCAGCTGGGCGGCTGGGTCCATGTTTCCCCAGCCAGCGTTCCATCATTAGGCTCAGTGGATAGAACTGCGTCTCACCCAGCCACTTGGGAGATGGCACAGGCCACGTGGGTCACGTGTTGTTGGCCATTTTCCTCTCGCTCAGAGTCCTAACTCACTCCCAGGATGCACCTGACCGTGAGCTTTTCCGATGTCTTCCAGGGTCGCCACTCTGGATAGGAAACAAAAGATGTTACCAGATTTTTTTAAGTCAAATTCAAAGGGAGAGAACAGGTATAAAAATACATAATAAGGTTTTTAAAAATCACATCACAAATGTAAGATACTGTCTTCCTCAAATTTTTCAGGGAGACCAATTTTTAGTCAAAAAGTTGTCCCATCTTTTCCAAAATAAATCTCAGTCAGCTATATTGTATCATGTATCATTTATTTTCACTGGCTGGTAGATTGTTAATTAAGTCATTGCTATTCCTTGTCTCCATTCCTAAAAATAATGTTGCCGTTTTCACCACTGATTTCTATGCCTTTTCTCCATTTGTCTGCTCCTTCTCCTATCCTGTACAAATCTTCCAGTTCACCTTTTTAGGGTAAGACAGAAACACACAATTATTTCAAATCACATTCAGAAATCACCTGCACTGGTCATACTAGTCTTTTGGAGTGAGAGGGTGGCTCAGCCAGATAAGCCTCTGACTCTTGGTTTTGGCTCAAGTCATGATCTCAGGGTCATGGGATCAAGCCCCATGCTGGGCTCCAAGCTGGAGATTCCCTCTTCCTCTCTCTCCCACTCTGCCCCTTCCCCCACTTATGCTCTCTCTCTTTCTCTAAAAATAAATAAATAGAGGCACCTGGGTGGCACAGTGGGTTAAGCATGGGACTCTTGGTTTCGGCTCAGGTCGTGATCTCAAAGTCATGAGATCGAGCCCCGTGGAGGGCTCCTCACTCAATGCATACATAGTCTGCTTAAGACTCTCTCGCTCCCTCTCCCTCTGCCCCACCACCCCCACTCACTGTCTCTCTAAAATAAATCAAACTTCAAATAAATAAAAAAAATTTAAAATTTAAAAATAAATAAATAAAATCACCTGCAGTGGTCACAGCTTTGATCTTACTCAACCATAGAACAAATTCCCTCTTCTCCTTAATTCAGTCGGAAAATAGGTAAAGGTTTTTGAAGTTCACCTGACTTCCTTATGTGATTTCCTGGGCCGACCTCACGCAAGTCCTAGTGAACCAGACACCCTCCTCAGATTATAGATTCCAAGAAGCTGACATTATGCCATACGCCTTCTTCAGCATGTCTGACTGCCCCGTCTATCCCTCACAGGCTCCCACTGCCCTGGCTCCTGTACACCATCATTCACAGGTTCCAACCAGTGGCTGTCAGCAGCAATGGCCTCTTCTGTGCCATCGTCCTCCTCTTCATCATGCTGCTCTTCGTCATTCTCTCTATTGCCCTCTGCAAATGGCGGATGAACAAAGTGCTGGGCTTCATCATGTTCGGCCTCTACTTTGTGTTCCTGGTGATCAGTGTCCTCCTAGAAGACAGAATTCTTGTGTGCCCCGTCTCCATCTAGTAGGAAAAGCCATAGCTTGAACTAACAGCATGGATGGCCCCTCCCCGCCCTGGGTTCTAGGCTCCTTGACCGCTCCAGAAGAGGCAGCTAGCACACAGCCATGGGCATTTCAAAGTGTCCCTCCTTGGCGGATTTGAGGATGGATGGATTTACACTGGGCCCACTCATTTCACAAGCTGCTGCCAACCTTGCCTACTGAAACCACTTCATGCAAGAGACCATGCAAGAACCATCCATTTGGGGCTTCTCTCCATTCACCACTGACAGGTACTCCTCGCTGGTCGGAGGTACATTCATTGTAATGATGCAAACAATGACAGAGGTTCTCTCTCTATGTATACATACAAAATATACAAATTATAAATAGATGCACATGAACACACCCTGCCTGTTCCTGTATTATACCTCTCCTTTCATACCTATAGAGTAATACATACCTGTATACAAACACAAAGAAAGAAAAATTTTATATATATATATATATATATATATATATATATATATATATATAAAATCATCACACACACACATATATATATAAATACAAATGCATCTTTTCAGGGATAGCTCTAGTATATTTATAGCACCTATTTGAAGAGGGGCATCACCCTTCAGTCTGAGCTTTACCTCTTAAGTGCAAGAGGTAAACTAATAGAATCATTGCTGTGACCTTCAGCCTACCTTCGACTTATTGGGATCCTGCCTGGTAAGGTGGGTATTTTAGAGAAATATGTTGCAGGAAGGAGGGCTTGGTGGAGAGGGTCTGTAGGGACCCTAAGCTGAGACCTCCAAAACATTCCCACCAGCCAAACAGTGAAGACTATCTGCCCACCCCCACTGGGGCACACTGACCAAACCCCACGGGGTTATGTGGGACAGACAGAGGTAAAACCCAGACTGGGTGGATATTGCTTTGGGGGGCAGGGAAGAAGTGACCAGGGTTGGGATTTTTTGAAATTTTTTTATATATTGCCCCAGCATGCAAGTAGAAAATATAACTGCAAACCAAATTAGTGCTCTTCTAGGACAACGAGACTATAGAAACTGAACCTATATTGTTCTAATGCATGTCCCATTATCATCCCAAAAAGGGGGGCAAGTCTAGCTGTGATTGTCATTTAGGCGTATTTTGATGCTAAGGGCTCACATATAATCAAAATGCCTGCCAAGAGAGCCTGCAATATGTAATAAGAAATATCATCCAGTAGAGGGGCTCAGTGGAACTTGCCACCTAATGGGAATATAAGGGCATAGTTCTTTAAAGCATCTTCCAGTGTGGTTCATAAAGGGCTTCAGTGCCTATAGAAATCATTATTCCACCAATAGAACTAAACTGATTCTGATCAATACTGCTTGTATTGAGGCAGCTTAGAGATGTTTGGAAAGGCATTTCTACACTCAGCGCACCCGGGAAGGTTTCTGAGTCCTCCTCAGGTGGTGCCAGGACCAGGATTTGGTTAAAGCCTGTGCAAAATCTGTGTCTCTCCTTCCATCAGGACCCCATGTGGGACTCTTTCGAGCGTTGAGTCCACTGAAGACTTCTTCACGCTTGTCCCAAGCCAGTCACTCCAAGGTTTTGACCTCCTGATTTTGCTCCGCATTCATGTGACATTTTCATTTCATTCATTCCCCCAAATTCTGCTTGACACCTTGTATGATTTCTCGGGTCTATGTCCATAGAAAATAAAACCATGGGGCGGGGTGGGGGGGCGGCTCGAGAAGACAAACTAAATTGATGAAAAAAAAATAAGAGTTTTTCATTCGCCCAAGTCACGCTTTCCTTCCAGTCAGTTGCAAAAGTAAACAGAGGATGGCCCATTATTCTGCACCCATCTTCCATCCAAGGCGGCACACGCCACCTATGGGGAACTGTACGAGATGTCTCCAGTCTATTCTATCCCTGATGCCTCCTGTGATTGGGTTGTGGGCACGTACCTCCTAACGTGGGGAGACAGGAGGCGCAACTCACAATTAAACAGAGAGGAAGGGAGACCCGACAGCCCCAGATCAAGCCCAGTATTCCTTCCAGAAAACCCCAGCTCCGTCCACAGAGCATGGCAGTACCAGGCAGTGCGCATCACCCGCCAGCAGACGGCGCTCCTGAGTGGAGGCTCCCTGGGAGAACAAGAAAGCAAGATGGCCGCCCCGCAGGAGGCGGGCCTTCGAGTCTCTCCCGCTTTGCAAAGTCGGGTGGTCGCTTGTGTGAGAAAAGCGCGCATCTTCATCAAGGGCAGGGTGTTGTATTGAGGCAAGAATCTGTGCTACTTCCTTAGAGGGAAAGAGAATGGGTAAGTGAACTTTTGGTCAAAACCTCGCGTGGTTTTCCCCGCGCTTTACTCAAAGGGGAGCAAGCTGGGTTACTGCGTGCGTATGTGTTATTGGCTGGTCTGTTACTTGAAGGAAGGTTTGAACAGGTGACTTTAACGCAGCTGCAGATAAACTACGTGAAACCAAAAAGGCTGCGGGAGGCCCAAGGTAGCCGCGTCTTGTCCCAGCACGTGCTGACGCCTCCCCGCCCCCGCACCCCGTCCCAGTCCTTCCCGGCTCACAGCGGAGAGCCAGCCCAGCGGCCACGGAGCATTTTACGTGCCTTAGAAGCTCCGCGTCACACGAAATGCTGTGCTTGCTAATGAAAAGTTGCACTTGAGGAGACAGGATTTAGGAGCCCATTCCCGCCGCTGTGAGGAGACTGAGCACGATGTCCAAGAGCCGTGTTCGCGGCTGGCTGGTATGCACGCCCCTTCCCCTGCCACTGCTGTCCTCGGGATGTGTCTGGGAGGTCACGCGTTGGGCTAGGCCAAGTCCAGAGAGCAGTGTACAGAATGCAACAGTGGATCTTGAAAAGCATTCAAATCATTAACATAACTGTAAGAAAGAACTTTCCTGAGCAGGTCATCTCTAGCGCTTTCCCTGCATGCCTGTGTATATACATATATAAATATATCCTTATACCGGGTCTATAGGTACACCCGCTTACATCATCACCCTTCGACCTGTCACCTTCAGGATTCAAAAGCAGGGCACATCAAGTCTGCCATAAGGAGGGAAAAGAAAAGTCACGCACACCACCAGCCCAAGGGAACATCTCTTCCTGACCTCGTAAGGTTTGTTCTGGGCACATGTACGTACAAACCTACACAGTAGGCCCCCATCCTATATACTTTCCCACACCAAGAGGGGAGTTACAGCCTATGGAAATGGCCAGCCATAGCCCCAGGGCTGACGTGCAGGCAAAGAACGCACAACAGAAAAGCTTAGACCGCAGATATTCTTTGCTTTCTTGTAGCAGGGTGTATAAATATCAAAAATTCTAGAACCACCTTCTTGCTTCTCAATGTAAAACAAACAAGCCGTGCCCAGATGGTTCCAGTCAGCCACGGCAAACCAAGCAGGTCTTGCTTGCCGTCACCTCCCCTGTCGCCCTGGGCAGCCTCCGCACAGGAGAGCAACCTGGCTCAAACCAAGAATGCCCGAACAGAACCTTCTAAATTGCATCCGGAAATGCCTTTGCTGGGTCCAGCTGCCTTCTGAACCCGACTAGTGCCTGAAGCATTGAAGCTGGAGATGAGATGGATGGCACCTATGCATTCTCCCAGGACCTAAGCTGAGGCCAGCAGTGACCGATCAGGAAGCCACAGTACATGTGCACAGACCTGTTTATCAATTTGGCAGATGCGGCAGAATATCCTAAAGCCTTGCCCAGAAGATTATAAAAAGAGGCAGGCACTGATTCATAGGGAAAATGCTTTGTAAGGCTTCTAACAGGTGCCACCTGACGGGCCATTATAATTTATTTTCTAGGAAAGACATGAATCAGGTGGTTTGGAGGCCTTTCAGCAAAACACAGCTGCTTCACTGATGAGACATTTGATAATATTAATGTACATCCCTTCCTGGGCAGGGAGAAAGTTGGCAAACTCCCCACCGATGCTCACAGCTCTTAAACTCCTCCGTAACAGGGAGATGGGCGATGAGCCGTAAAGGGAAGCTCCCCCCGCCCCAGACCACCTTAACAGAAAGCTGACCAAGCAAATGACAACAGCTAGAGATGCTGGCCAGAGACTCAGTTGAGGAAGAGGGGACTTCTGCTCAGTGCTCGGCTGAGATTGCTGGGTTGGAATATGTGACAGGAGTCTGATGACCTATCTGAATACAAGCATTTCGGGAAACGTCAGTATGCTTCCTTCCCTGCACCTGCCCACACACACACACACACACACACACACAAGATTACGAGGATGCCATGCTTCCTTGCACCCGGACAGATTGTTACTCCAGTGATTAAGTGGCCGTATTAGAAGTGGCAGCTCTATTCCAGAAAAAATAAAGGGAAACTGTCCTCAGGGTGATTTCTGGGGAAATCAGCAGTCTCCTGAAGGCTTGATATAGAAGCTAATGCTCATTCTTGCTAAGCCAGATCTCACATAACCACCTGGCTTAATATTTTTAAAAAGACACATCCTCAACTCCTAAACCTCCCTCAGCAATATTTTCTTTAATTAGTAAGTAAGGGCTTTGCCATTAAAAGAGAATTAGTGGGGGGAAAATGAAGCATAAGGAAAAGGAAGAAAGGAAAAATGTATTTACTTTTACAGCGATTGCCAAGAAAACAAGTGTCACACTGATATATATCCCCACGTAGTTTAAAATAATTACAAATGTCAGGCTTTTTCAACCAATTATAAGAACCTGCATAGTCCCAGATAAAAGTATCTTCCCTTCTCTAGAAGGCCTTGGGACGGAAAGGTCATATGCCCCTGCCCCACTATTTCAGCTTAGCTCGTTGCCTCTTTCTTTGTGTATCTTTAATTTCACAGTCTTTAAACTATGTAACAAACAAGAAAAGCAATAAAGGACATGCTCACCACTCTGTTACTTATCATTACAACATTGCAATGTTTTGGTTTGGGTTTTTTGGTTTTGTTTTTTTCACTTCAGTGGGAGCTTTGAAACTGCACGGGTTATGGTATGTGATCGCCGGGAGAATTCAAGCATCTGTAGGAAGCAGGGGTGCACTTGTGTTTGGTATGGAAGTAATGCATCTTTCCACCCGGACGCCTTCCTCCAAACAATGTCTGTGCTGCCGTTTTCCATGCCTTCTGCACCCCCCGGGGTGCCAGCCTTGCTCAGAACCACCTGAATTCCACAGTGGTCTTTCATCTGACTGGTGAAAGTGTCCTTTAAAAACAGCAAGAGAGAGCTAAAAATGATAAAATGAATCCACAAGTCAGCCAGTTTTTTTAGAGACAAAAATGACCCTGTACTTAGAGCTGGAGAGACATCTCTGTTCAAATTAGTGTACAGGGGAAACTGCATAGAACACTAAATTAAGCCAGAGCACTTTCACTAAATGATTGATTGACAGACTGGAAAACCTTAAAGAATTAAAAACAAAACAACAACAACAACAACAACAACAAAACAACAGATAACTACCTGTCTGGAAGAGTGCCATGTAATCTGCATTGAGTTTGCCAAAGGTTTAATTCTGTTAAGACAGTTCGTCCAACCTATCACCCTCATCAAAAGGACAGTTCTTTTGTAGGAGACGGGTCCTGGCGTAGGTGTTCCTGGCGGAACCAGGTTTCATCAACTATTAACATTAACAACCAGAAGGTTAACCCTAGCCCAACAAGTTGATGACTCCACCTATGTCTTTTTGGGGGACAAAAAAGAACTGAGTCTGGACACTCTTCACAGGTACCCCTGACACACTTGGGAGCCGCCACTATGTGACCCTTTATCTGTTTTCATCAAAAGTGTCTTTAGAGTTTTATTTCAGAATCCTTTTTTCCTCACCCTCTTGATTTTTATAGTTCTTCTCTACTCACCCTTTTTAAATGCTTTAGGTTGCTCCTGGATTATAGAACCTTATGACTAATCATGACACAAGTTGGTTCTTAACAGGGCTAACTTACCGTCGCAAACCTAATGCTTTGCTCCCTTATTCTGCACCCCTCTGTTGCTCTTACTTTTAGAAAGTCACATTTCATTGCTAATTCACATTCATCTTCTGTTCCCTATCACTTTGCTATCTCTTCTCCAAGACACTGAGCTGAAGCTGGTGTGTTTCTCAGCCTGCCCCAGTGCATTTGGTTAGCCATTTTTCCTACTATGAGCCACTCTCCACTTGGCCTTTTTGAGTCTCAGTCTGTTTATTTCTAATGCCATTTCCAGTTTTCAAGTCCAGGTTGGACTCAGCGCTCACTCCCCATCGAGATTCTTCCCACCAGTCCCCGGTTTGCTTGCACTTGGCAAGTCCAATGAGCATTTTCTGCACCCCCTCATTAATGTGAATATTCAAAAATGCTGGGCCCCCGCCCCCAACAATTTCTGTTTCGTGCCATTGGCGATTTCTTAGGGGAAAAAATCCCTCCTGATTGCTCCTACAGTGCGAACAGAATTCACAACCCTAAGAGAGTAGTCACAGAAATACCTTCTGAGCACCAGTAGGCCTTGATACAACAGAACTGACAGTGGAGAAAAGTATGAACACGGGGTGTAGCATGATCATGAGGCCTGCGGAGGGAGGTCAAGCTCATGAGCTTCATTTTTAAGGTCATAATTCGACACTCGCAAAGAACTGTAAGTGGGGGAGACACCACTGGAAATCATTCAGATGCTCTACCTGCTTTGATTTACCAAAAGGAATTCGTATTTTCACTCCAATAGGAAATAGGAGAAATGGTTGGATAGGAATTGCTAGGTTGGATAGGAATTGTGTGGTTGTAGATTGGGTCCTGGCCCAGGAAACCAGGCTACAGTTCACCAAAAGGATGGGAATTTGCTCCTGCATTCTCACATACTGGGCTGCATGTTCCTTTGTAATGGATCCGTAAGTAACGAAAGCCTTGGGACTGACAGTTCTTAAAACAGTCAACTCACCGAAAGAGAATACTAATGTTTTAAATCATGTCACACACACACACACACAAAGGAATGAATCCCTGAATTAAATAACTTTAAGGATCAAATTACATGCATGCAATAAGGATAGATAATTCCTTGCCATTTAATTAAATGAATGTCCAATTCTTCTCATCAGGATAAAACTGAAGGACAATGGATGCCTTTTGGGTTTTTAATTTTTTAATATTGCACTTTATAGTACTTCATAAGAGACAACTGTCTTAATTAAAGCCATAAAATACCAATAATACATATATTCAGGGCTTCTGAATATAGTCAATCAATAAGCAGTCATGAGTCATTCCTGTTTTGTATTGTTTGTTGTAAAATGGAGTTTATCTGTTCTATTTTTTATTGCATACAATTATTGTTCTAGACAATCCTAACCTACTGATAAATTTTAGATGTGTACTTTAATAAAACTCTGAAAATGAAAGAAATTGTTAATTTCACAAAAGCATTCTTCATCTTCAAAGTAGCTTGTGACACAGTTTCTTTAAATAGCAAGTTCTGATACTATATTGCAAGTATTTCTCTTTCTAAATTATAGATTTAGTATTTGTCAGGAATCCATTTGTTATGTAAAGCAAGGTTCACCCATATGGTGAGTGAAATGGATAATGAGGCAAATACATACCTGGGAAACTTAAGGTTTGTTTGAGTTTTTATATAAATGTAGGATGGGCCTAAGAAGTTCCGTTATAAAAATGGCAAATATAGATATACAATTTGTCGATAATTTCCTATGCTGACATTATCAACCTTCCTTGGGAGGACATAGAAAATAACAGACTTCATAATGCATTCCCTTTCTGCTAAAATACACAAATTCTGACCAGTATGGTAGACTACTTACCTATACACACAGAGGTCCCCACAACTAAAAACTTTAATATTTCACTTGATCACAACTTTCTGTGTAATTTGAGGGAAAGTTTAAAAAATGACCAAAAAGCATTTAATAGCCTAGAAATACTCACCACAACTGGGTGCCTAAATTATCAATATAGAGTAAACACGTATATTAAATTGAATGACCCTGACAATTTGATGCTTAAATGGCCATTTGCCCTAAGAGAGAGGATCTAGTCCCAGAGCCAGTGATGTTCTTGTTGGGGACTGTTTTGTGATCTGAAGAGTTTCTCCAAAGGGCAGAGACTCTCCACCCGGAAGAGGGAGCCTCTGTTGATATATAGCCCTGTTGAACCCTGCACACAAAGTCCATATTTGTGCCCTGCATCTAGCCCAGATGTTTCTTCTGCTCGAGTCTGAGAGAGCTCCAGAAGCAAGAGCTTCTATTTCTAAGCAATCCGCAGTCTCAAAGAGCCATCAAAAATTGGAATAGCCAAAGCTACCTTCCTGGATATTTAATGCAGTTGCTGCTAGCCCTAGAGGAAAGATAAATTATACATTTGTTCTTTGCATATTGGTAAAACAGAGAAAATGTGGTCGACGCTGACCCCCACGTAGCCATTTGCCCTAGAACACATAAACTCTTTTTTTGGACAGGTTACATTAAAAATCTCAGAATGCCATTTTTGTAAAGGATCTTTTTAGGGATAGATGTCGTCTCACGCTTCCTGTTTGCCTCCATTTTAAAGAAGCATTTTAACCCCTATCTTTACCCCTAACAAGAATCCAGCTGATGCACTTCCAAATTATTTTTGTCATTTTCTGTGTTTTGTTTATTACATGTAGTTTTCACTGGATGACAGATATATGGAGATTTTGTGTCAGTTTATTCTCTGTGAATATGTCTGTACATAGACCGAAAGCTATATTTATTTGTACATAGGCTGTTTGCAGTTAAATGTGTTTGTCACATGAACTTCACTTGATAAAGGGCGTTTGTTTCTTCACTGTGTTCCTGTTACACTTTCCACACCTTTGTGCTTCTACTACTGGTAATCAACTCATAGAATATCACTTTATGTAACTAAGTCTCCTTGGTGTGAAAAATGATAGTAATAAAATTATTGACTCAGAAAAAAAAAACAACGTTTTGTTTTTGGAATAATCCTTGCCTTCAGCTAATCAGGACCCTCAGGGTCTCAAGAAATAGATATACAGTCATAAAGGTTTCATTGCAGGGATTCAAAGGAACAAAAAGGCAAGCAAGGCGTGCTGTTCATTACAACTACCACTTACTGAATGCTTACTAATGTCATTTGAGCTCTTAAATGTGTGACGGAACCTCATTGAAATGACTACATAAACAATTGGATTTTTATTAATTAAATATATTGAAATTGTATATTTAAAAGCCTAGTGTTCCCTAAGCCTTTAAGTTCAATTTAGGAATCTTGTTATAAATCTAATATTTTATATAAAAATAAGAATTCACAATCACTGTTTTCTTTGATTATACTCAAGTAACTGATAAGTTTAAAAGATTAAATTCTAAACAGTCAACCTCACTTATGAATTAAATTCCCTCAGGCACTTTTTAAATTTTACACAGTTAACATAGCTCATTTTCTGAAATACTCCAAAAGCCTGACAGACTTACAAACCAAAAAAACAAAATCTTCCCTATGCACTTCGGTAATTCTTAATTAATTTAATATATCAAATAAATATTGTAAACCAGGTTTTCTCCTACATTTAAATACCATTTACAAACAATAAAAATCTACTGTATCTTCAAAATGAATATCATGAGTCTAATATCAGTTATGCATTTCAAATGTTAATCTGATTATCTCATATGCCAGATTTATTTAAAGTATCTTAAAACACAAATGCACACAAAACATCCCAATGATTATAAAACTTATTCCTAAACCACACCAAAATATTAATGCTATCAATTCGATTTACTTTATTATCTCTATATTTCAATATCACCTTACTGACTAATGAACAGATTCTAGCAGAATAAGGATGAGATGACTGAACCTGAGTCACAATACCGTTATTTATCTTTGAGAGAATGGACCCCAGAACATGACACATGATCCTTACAGACAAGATGACTACTGGGCCCAACAGTAGTCACATAGCACTCAGACTGTGAGTCAAATTCTGTTTCATATCTCTGGAGAGCCGCTTCCTCACCAAGCCCAAACCTCTCGGCTGGGGTTTAATTTTGCAATCCAATGAGCATTTTTACTATTACTTTTTTTAACTTGAAATCTCTTTCAGAGTTTTGTCTCCTCATTTGAACGGGTGAATTTTGTAGCCCACCTGAGTTACAGCCAGTTTTTCTATACCTCAGGATTATATTCAACTAATCTCTTTATTGCCTGGTTGGCTTCTTCATTCTGTTCATAACTTTCTTGTCTGTTCTGACCACAAATCCAAACATTTTATTACCAACTATGTGTGTGCACTAATGCTACTTTGTATACATTTCATTTAATCCTCATAACAACTCACTGAGTTGGGTACCATTTTATTCCCATTTTACAAACCCATCATAGGATTTCTCAACCTTGGCACCATGGACATTTGGGGCTGGAAAATTATTTGTTGGTGGATGCTGTCCTATGTATTATAAGATGTTTAGCAGTAGCCCTGGCATTTACCCATTAGGTACAAATTTCAACGAACAAAAAATTATGTCCCAAACATTGGCAAACGTACCCCGGGGGTATGGAGGGGGTGAGGCAAAATCACCCCTGCTTGAGAACCACTACAGTTCTGTCAAGTAGAATTCAGTCTGTAAGGTCAAAGTGGCTGCACTTCAGCCAATGTTGCCTTTTCAGCTTGCTCAAGCGTGTGCTCTCTATCACACACACACACACGCACATCTCCTATCCCCCACCCACAACAGTGCAGAGGTAAAAATTCAAACAGGGAAAGTCCATTTGGCCTCAACTTTTAAATGGTCTCCATGTGATCAGAAACTACTGAAGCTTAACTTCGGGACTCCTCCTTCAGCCCATTCCACATGGATGGGCAGTTTACCACATGTAATCTGGCACTAACGGGTCTGCCTCTCGTGTATCTCCGGGTCTCTTCCTGGGCAAAGCTTGGCCACTCTCTTAAGGAATTTCTGCAAGCCGCAACCATAGAATAGCAATCCCAAAATCATGCTCCGAGATGACCTCTTTAATGAACATCCCTTGGCATTGTCCTCATAGCTGGGTTCCTCCCCAGAGGAAGATTTAAAGGTCTGTTTCTCCATCTGCATAGCTGATGGGCTGAGGGCAAACAGTCAACTTTAAGGAAAGCTTAAAATCCATGCTTGCTCTCATCTTCCTTCCTTCCAAAATGAATCCCACTTCTCAGAGATGAGGATTTAGGAACTGCTTTCTATTTAGGGAGAAGGCACACACATTTTAGCACTGCATTCAACACAGTGATGTTTATGGCCCCGATGGTATTTTGATCTATGTTTGAGAATGTAAATATTTTCATCCCAATGCCATTAATGCTAATTTCACCAGTGCTGATTTCAGGCAACTTTCATTAGGTTGATTAAAATCCTTGATCAATTGTCTATAGAGAACAGTTTCTAACCATTTTTATTTTATTGAAATTTTCATAGAGACACTGCTTTCTGTATAAATTTTAAAATGGGGGCACTTGGGTGGCTTAGTCAGTTAAGCATCTGACTCTTGATTTAGGCTCAGGTCATGATCTCAGGGTCCTGGAATCGAGCCCCACGTCAGCTCCCCACTCAGTGGGGAGTCTACTTCAGGACTCTCTCTCCCCCTGCCCCCCACCCCCCACACTCACTCGCTCCTTCTCTTTCTAAAATAAATAAATAAATCTTTAAAATAATAGGAACTCAACTCATCAACTAAGTTTTGTTTTGTACCCATATCAAAATTTTTACCCACCATAGTTACTATTGGGAATATCTATTGGGAGTTGTTAAAAAGAAAACCATAAGCCCAAAATAGCATCATTTAGGTTTAGGCCCTAAATCATTAAACCAAAACTTAATACCTAACCTAACTGCATTTTCAACCCCTCAGGAATGTAATCTTTAGCCAGTCAACATGGAATTTCCTGGACAATACTAGGAAATTTACTGACAGACCCCTTCCACCGCCCTTAAGAGGGCAACCTTGTCAAAACAATGCATTCCTTGCCAATAAATTCTTTTTTTTTTTTCATGCCCTCTCTCTGCCTTTAAAAACCTTTCTCTCTCGGGGCGCCTGGGTGGCTCAGGCGTTAAGCGTCTGCCTTCAGCTCAGGTCATGATCCCAGGGTCCTGGGATCGAGCCCCACGTCGGGCTCCCTGCTCAGTGGGAAGCCTGCTTCTCCCTCTCCCACTCCCCTGCTTGTGTTCCCTCTCTCACTGTGTCTCTCTCTGTCAAATAAATAAATAAAATCTTAAAAGAAAATAAAAATAAAAACCTTTCTCTGCTTTAGCTCAGTGGAGCTCCCCTCTACTTGCTAGATGGGATATTGCCAAATCTATGAATTGTTTAATTAAGCCAATCTGATCTTTAAATTTACTCGATTAAAGGTTGTTTTTTAACAGAATCTTCTCCAGGATTTCGACTGAACCCAGTTTTTATTGGTACAATTTTACAGATCTAAATTTCACCAAGAATATTTAGGTTTTCCATCAATTTTTTTATTTGCAACTCTAGAATAGATTGTACTCTTTGGAGGTTATGTTGCTAAAGAAAAAACTATAGTATACCTTGGAATTGCTGTGTTTTTCCCAGAACACCTTCACCTTTTAGGACTAGTTTTTACGGTTGGCCTCAGTAAAGATTTATGTCAGTGAAAACACATGATTTCCCACAGCACAGCAAACCTTCATGGGTTTTTTTATTGTTGCTGTTTTGGGTTGGTTTTTTTCTTTTTTTTTTACTATCCCCATGCTTTTTTAATGCCATTTTTTAAATTTGTTTCTGAGTGTAGTCTCAGCTTAAAGGTATGTAATACTAAAATCATGAGAACTCTCTAAACAACAACAACGAAATCTATTATGGTATGCATTTGATTAACTTATAAAGTATTAAAGGAAAATATGTCACATGAGTCTTTTATTAAGTTTTATCAAATTATATTTGTAAAAATAAAAAGTTATGAAAAAAATTGCCTTTGCAACTATTTAGGTTAGCAATTGGCCTGCAAACACCCATGTGATTAATGTTTGGTTTTAAAAAAAAAAAAAAACACTCCTTAGTCACAAATACCAGGATACTGGGGTCCAAATGCTTTGACAATTACCAAATATACAGAAGTCTTGATATTAAGTATGCAATGATCAGAGTCCAGAACTGTCAGAAAGACTGACTTTGATCCACCTCTTTCTACCTGCAGGTTACTTATTCAATGACTCTGCATCACCAGTTCTTTGTTTATGAAATAATACTACCGTATTTCTACTACCCACCCCCACCACAGCTTGTTGGAAAGAATGAGTTAGTACTCCATGAAGTGCCTGGGACATAGTAGGGTTTTAGTATATGTCAGCTCCCTCCTCCCCATCCCATGTGACTTTGAATAAGTTCTAGAACCTCTCTAAGACGAAGATGTCTTAAGTGGGTCCTTTATTGGGATATCCAGACACTTCCTAATCTTACAGATTACAGGAATCCTAATTATTTGTCTCAGTACTCTAACACTGCACACATCAGAAAGCCCATCTCTTCCCGGGATGCCACTGAGCTCAGCTCCCCCACCTACCCTCACTCAGCAATGTACCTGGGCCCTGGGGATCTAAAAGCCTAGCTCAATTACTAACAACATACCAAGAGGAACTCTCTTTCTAGGTGTCAGGCTCATCCACGACATAAAAAATTCTGGGGTACACCAAAGCCCTCAGGATTTCCACATCTTTCGGAGGCTTTGGGGACCATGATCCCAGTCTAAACATGAACCTCCTGCTTGGTCCATCTTGCCTCTAGGGCCAGCTCACACATTAAAACTAAAACATGAACCTCCTGCTTGGTCCATCTTGCCTCTAGGGCCAGCTCACACATTAAATACGTTCTGTATATCTCTACAGGGATAGCCCTAGGACCTTGCAAACCCAGAGTTGGCAAACACTTGGTAAATTACACCACTCATGCTCCCTGGCCCTCAGCAGACATCAACAATCAATCACAGCACCATTTCCCACTACACTTTCCAGCCGAGCATTCCAGGCAGCCAGTACCCATCAGTTCTCCTGGCATGCAAGACAAAACCTAATTGTCACATTCTAGCCCAACCAATAAATGAGGAAAATGAGAGCTAAATAGGCAGTGCTAATTTCCTGAGGTCACACTAGTAAGCCATCCAACTGGTTATTAAGGTCTGGTTTTTATTTTGTGTATAGTCTTTGCCAGGGAACTGTGATAAGAAGTCTTCTAATTTAAAAGGCTTAAGTTAGGTCATTAGTTAGGTTATAGCCAGACAGTGAATAATGACAGCTTCTAATTAGTGAGAACTGTGTAGAAAGGAAAGAAAGGTTTTTGCTGCTGGGATTTGATAATAGAATTTCCAGTAAATAATAACAACACTTCAGGGACCAAAAAAAAAAAGTTACGTCCAAATTTGGTTACAAAACAGTTGGAAGGTATGCATACAGCTCTCTCTGCTGCCAGGACCTAATGACCCATGTCCTTGAAATAGAATCAGGTCAGAGAAGGTTGTAAACATTCATGCTTTCCTGTCTCCTGGCAGGAATTTGCCCAAATGTGCAATCAATCCCTGTAATAGTTCCACTAGACTTTAGGGGAAAAGGAAAAGAAAAAACTGTTTTATGCAAGAAAAGTAATACTCGTCACTCCCGTTGGCCTAGATCAACCATTCCTAGGTCAGGAATGGCCTTTAGAAGAGCCTGGGAGATGGGAGAAAGACGGGAGAAACACCCTGTCCCCAGGATCCTCAAGCTCCCCCCTCCATCCCAGACTGTTGCCTAGAATTTTGTCTTGGTGCCTTATCTCTCCAGCTCAGTGCTTCTCAACCAAGAGGCTGTGCCCAAAGGGCACTTCCAAAACACCTGCAGGCTTCTTCAAATTCCACACGTAAAACCAGCCCGCATCCAGCTGCCAGATATAGGCATTAGCACTGGGGGCCCAAGGAGAGTAAGCCCCAGCCCGCTCTCAAAGACTTCATGGCTTGTAGAGGACGACAAGTATGTGACAAATACAGGACTTGGCTAGAATAAGCAGCCTTAGAGGGTGGTTAAGAGACCAGATCGCCTGGGTTTGAAACCCCAGTTCTGTCACTTCCTAGTTGGGTGACCTAAACCTCTCTGTGCCTCACTTCTCCCACCTATAATCTCATGAGAGTTGTTGTATGTGGGTTAAATCAGTTCATATTTATTTGGAATACGCCTAGAACAGTGCCTACCTTAGGGTAAGCAATATCCCTCTGTTTGATAAGTAAGTGCTCTAAATAGGTGTCTGCGTGACATTGGAGCCCAGAGGGAAGCCTGATCAACTCCATCTCGGAATTCAGGGAAAGCTACAAAGATGTCCCTGAAGCTGACCGGGGGGGGGGGGGGGGGGGGGGGAGTAGGGCCAAAAGTCTAACAAGAGAAACTTGTACCAAGTGACAGATGAGAAAAAAGTGTGGCATTTGGGGAAACAATATTTGGTGTGGCTAGAAGGGTAGGTAGGGTCTGCTAAGTGATGGAGGGATGGGAGCTGAAAAGGTGGGCGGGAGCGGATTGCAGAGAACCTTGTCCAACCCAAGCCGCCTCAACTCTCTCAGGCCACCGGAAGCTCTTCACCCTCATGTGACGTGGTCAGATCGAGGTTCAAGAAAGTCCTGCACATCCTGAAAAGAAATGCCCTGGATTTGCTTCAAAATGACCCTGGGGGTGGAGGGTTTGGGGGACAGAGAAGAAACGGCATTGGCTCCGAGTTGATCGTTGTTGAGGCTGGGTGATGGATATATGGGGGTTCATTATATTACTCTGTTTTTATATGACTGAAAGTTTCCATCGTAAACAACTATCTGGAGAAGGAGGCTGGGAGAAAGCTCTTAGGCAGCATCACTCTCTGCTGTCACCGGTCATTTGCACCTCAGTGTGAAAGGAGGAACGTTCCCGGTGGGAAGGAAGAGCAAGCTGAGGCTGCCTGCGGGGGGGGGCGAGGCCATAAAAGTAAAATGGCGGAGGGAGAAGGCGGTCAGCCAGGAGGTCAGGGCTGCCTGAGACCACTTGGCCTCCTCCCCCCACCCACCCCACCCCCCCACACGCTTCCCCATGCCTCCACCTGGATTAAGTGCACCTGACATAGACTGTGGCCATCAGCTCTCTGCCAGGCCACTTCTGCTACTACCCCCTGGGTTCGGTGCTAATATTTTCCCTGGGCCACTGCTGATGGACTTCTCCCCACCAGGGCAGGTCCAGGGGACTCCAGGACTGCCCTGAGCCCACTTTAGCATCCGAGATGGCGAGTTTTTTCGGAAGTGAGCTGTTCTGTCTGAGACCTTGGATTTCGGGGCATCGCATCGTGTGTCCTGGAGTTCCCTCCAGGACCTGGGGTCATGGACAGGATAGAGTTACAGGATGAGGGCCCCAAACGGCCCCAAATGGCCAGGACTCCTGGGAGCACCCAATGCGACCTCCAGGAGGTTCAGAAGGCAGTTCAGCCTCCATGAGCTCCAGGAGCCGCCAATGATAGACAGGTGCAGCCTGTTTCACAGCAAGAAGATAAATGGAAGGCAGCGGGCGTGAGCCAGAGCAGGAGAGAGCCAGGCGGAGGTGCGCGGGTCAGGAAGTCCGGGAGAAAAATCCTAGGAAAAACTGGCTTCTAGAAAGGATCAGGCCAAGCTTTCGGATGTTTCTCGAAAAAGAGGAAAACTGTTCTGGTTCTAAGGCAACATTAACTCTGAAGATTCTGAACTATTCTACTAGGGAGCTAAGGGGAATTCCTTCCTGTGTCCCCTTCATGTTCTGCAAGGGAATGGGGCTTGAGCAGCCGAGAGAGCACCATCTCCCCTCCTCAGACCTTTGCTTGACCTTCTCTCCTTTTTTCTTTCTACATTTTCCCCTTTTTGGAGTAAGGGGCAGGGGCAACTACCATCTTCCTGTCCACCACTTTGACATCTGCTTTTGTGTAGCAGACACTCGTCAAATGACAACAGACTGACTTGGCTTCTTTCTGAGAAGCTGCACGGGGGGTGGGGCAGGAAAGCCAGAGGGGAAACGTGGGGAAAAGGCCTGCTAGGAGGGCAGCCGACCCAGGCTTCCCAAGCCACCGAGCGTTGCCAGATGCCCAGGCTGTGGGGAGAGGGGCGCTCCTTCCGCGCCATCCCAGAAGAGCAGCTGGGGCTCCAGCCAACACTCCTGCTGCTCGCTGGGCGTCATTTCAGGCCATCAGCTGCCAGGCCAGCAGGGGCACTCTGAAAGTCTCTCTCAGGGTGACCGCCAAAAAAAAACCAAAAAAAAATGAAAGGGTAAGGTGGGAAGAATAGAGAGGCTAGGCTGACTACCACCCTGCACATTTAAAATGCAACCAGGAAGGGGCACGTGGGTGGCTCTGTCAGTTCAGCGTCTGCCTTCAGCTCAGGTCATGATCTCAGGGTCCTGGGATCGAGCCCAGCATCGGGCTCCCTGCTTAGCGGGGAGTCTGCTTCTCCTTCTGCCCCCTCCCTGCTTGTGCTCTCGCTGTCTCTCAAATCTTTAAAATGCAACCAGGAAGCTCCTGGTACTACTGCCTTCTACAGGCAAAATGGTCAACCATGGATATGGCCCCGCTGAAAGAGTCCTGAAGACGGGCTAGCTCCTGTCCTACCAGGTGTCCAAGAAGTGATAGAAAAGCCCCCTCCCCAGGAGCTCCCCAGGGGCCAGCTGCAGCCAGTAATCCCCCAGACCCAGAAAGGGCAGAGGCTGAGCTGTCTTAAGCAAACCTGATGGTCTTCAGGCTCTCCATAGCTCTCACCTTAAAAGCTATCAGACTGACACCCCCCCCACTTCCCATCCCCAGCCCCTCGGGATTTGAAAATAGGTGCAAATGGCTTGGGGTTGTATCGTGACTCTGGAGCACCACCTGGCATTTAAGGGGCTAAGACCCAGCAATGCTAAATACGCTGCAAAGTGAGGGGAAAGTCCTGCAAAGAAAAAAAATCCTTCCACTCAATGCCACAAGCTCTCTCCGTGGAAAAACTGATAAGACCTTAAGTTGGCGGGGCTCTGTTTTTCAAACAGGATTCCTGGACTTTTAGACCCCCCACAGAACCAAGTTAGGGAAACGCTATATCCAAGGTTAAACGTAACACAAGGTTACAGGTGATTTGCTCTTTGCTGATAAAGGCACCCTGGCTTCCGGGACTCCAGGCAGCTGCCGCAGGCAACACGTATCAACTCAAGGGCACATTCTCCGAAACCCCCCCCCCCCCCCCCCCCCCCCCCGGGCTGGGGTCAGCCAACTGTTTTCACATGCCTTCCAGCCATTCTGATGCTCCTTAGATTTGGGAACCACTGCTCTATAAGCATTCATTTACAACTTGGGTGTCTGTCTTAAGGAACAAATGTTACCGATTGTGGGCCCCCCCCCCCACCTTGGTTGCAGGGAAGGGTAAGATCTAAGGCAGAGCGTGCAGAAAAATCCAAACTTCTCCCTTCCCCGGATGCTCCCTCAGCCTGCCTGGGAAGGCATCCCAATCAGAGCCTAAGGACCTCCCCTTGTGCCCCCTCCCTCTCCACCAAGGTCCCCCTTTCCTCCCAGTGAAGGAAGAGCAATGCTCTCCGCTCCTGGCCAGACTGCAAAGCTCAGACCAGGCTCCCAGGGCTGCAGGTGATCTAGGGGCAAAGGGAGAGAGGTTGTTCAGGCAGGAGGAGGAGAACGGTGAGCGCTTACACCAGCCAGTCTCAGAAGGACCACTGCCTTTAATCCTCACAGCTACCCTACCGGGCAGGTGGTATTAACAGATGTAGAAACAGCCCTTTGGGATGTCAAATGACTTGTCCAAGGTCCCTCAGCTTCTTAAGAGAAATGAGCTTTGGAAGACTCAGCCATGTTCTAAATTCTATGCTTTTGTCCGCATTGTCTAAAAGAACTTTCCCCGAGGATGGAAATGTCCTTTATCGGTAGCTGCTAGCCACTTCTGGCCACTGAGCAGGTGAAATGGGGATGGTACAACGAGGGAGTACATCTCTTGTTTTACTCAAACTTAAGTGGCCACGTGTGGTTGGTGGCTAATCTGTTGCATGGTGGAGGAATGGAAGTCTTCACCCAAATAACCCAGAGGAAAAAAATAAACCTAAGACCGTTGGTATAACTAGCAATTAATCATAGTACTCATTAATCTTTTCTTAATGGAAATGGTGACAGATTCTTAACAGTATCTGAGTTAAGGAATCACATTAATCCTGAATCAATTATTCAGATTGAAAGAGATCTACCTTCTCCAAGTGTTGGCAGCCAGCAGTAGCCAGGGATGGCAGCTGGGAGATGCCCTGTGCCACCAACTAATGGCCTGAATGAGGGTAGTGAAGGCATGTGGAACATTTTAGCATTTAATCTCTTTGCCATTTGACAGATTTTGGAGACCCCCTGGCTTGTTTCTTATAATCATTTTTCTAAATATTAAGAGGACATTGTCAAATGGTTACACCATGGCGGTTGGCCCATAGCAATGAACGTAGGGATTTATAGCAATCTTAGCCGTTACTTGGTGCTGGGCAAAGCAGCCTTCTAAGCTGGCAGTCTTAGAGAAGCCAGCCTTATGCCGAGAAAAGACTATAGGGCATGTCACCTGGTTTAACATAGTGGGCATCTGTCACTTGGCTATTCAGTGCCTGCTTAAATGAGAATCCCAGACCAAGGGGGCTATTCAGTAGATTCCAGAACAGGTGAAGGACTCCAAATTCAGGTACCAATTGAGTAAGATTGGTGTCTTGTCAGCAAATAGGATCCACTATGCAATTCTGCTCCAAACCCTCTTTGCCTTTTGAATTGCCGAAGATTCTGGGCCCTTTTGAATGTGATAAGCAAATCAACATCAGTGGAGGTAGAGAAAAGCCATATCGGTGTGCTCTGCAAAATCGGGGCCTCCGTTAAAACCCTGAGCCAACAGGAAGGTGATGGAGAAGCAGGTCATTGAGCAACCAAGAGGGTTGGAAGAAATTCTGAAAGCTGAATATTAGGACCCAAGTGGTGAAGAGCAAAATAAAAGGATTAAAGAATTAATAGCAGAGGGAGGAAGAAAAACAAAAGGCTGAACAAAATAAGAACAAGGTTTTCTTTCCAGAACACCATGGGTCACAAAGTCATTCCATGTTCCTCCTGGTGCCTTTGCACACACTGAGCTACCTTTAAAGACTCGATCAGTCATATACTCGATTGACATCAGCCAAGGAGCTCCCATTTCTGGGCACACAGACCATGAAAATAATAACCAGTCTGAAGTCTCCTTGTGCTATACGGTGATTTTTCTAAGCTGGTGCAGCTCACACTCCTGTGCATATAAATCACCTGTATACATGACTTGTTAACCTGTTAGTTTGAATTGGTATTTCAGTAGGTCTGGAATGAGACCAGAGATTCTACATTTCTAACAAGCTCCCAGGGAGGCCAATGTGCTGGTCTTTGGACTGTACTTGACTAACAAGCCGTTATTTTCTCTGTTGGTCACAAGCTAGCACAACTAGCTGAGAATCACACCAGGAAAGCCAAGGACATCAATTTGATCTCCATCAGTATGGTCCCTCTGTTCTATGGCTGTGAACTGAACCCCCGGGTCCAGCTGGTCATCTTGGGTCTTTGTTACATACACAGGACCAGAGGCGATACAATGGGAAGGATCCCGAAAGCCGCCCCCGCCCGGAGGCTAGCATCTTGTACCTGGGCTGCCCCAGGGAACCAGCCCTGAGCAACAGCTATTCTTCAGTAACCCTGACCATGCTCTCTCCCTCCCCTGGGTCTTGTAAGCCCTACTCCCTGGGATGTCAATTTCAAAATTACTCCCCTACACAATCACTCAGAAGCAGGATTGCAAACAGCTCTCCTCTCACTGCCTAGATGATCCAAAGTGGCTGCCTATAGAGCTATCTTGAGAAGCATTCTGAAACCAGGCTTTGGCTCTGCTGGAATAACGGTCATAATGGATTAACGACGCCTCCCGTGGGGAAAAAGGAGGAACGTGGAAGTGTGGCCAGCACCCGCAGATTCTAAGCAGGTGTGAAGATCTTGCAGGGAGGCGTGTCTTGCCTCCTCTCAGAATCCAGGATAGAGGGAGGCTGGCAGGCACGGCAGGGTAACCCCAGCACACCTACCCCCTGACAGTCCCTGGTGTGGCGCTGCATCCAGCATCCTGGCTGGGGCTAAGGACCCCGGCGCCAGGTCTCCTGACTCCAATCCAGTGCACTGCTGTCAGAAAGGGGCCCTAAGAAAGTGCTGGGGGGGGGGGTGACCTCCTCTTCCACCGCTAGGCTGGCTGCCTCACGAGGGAACTAGCACCAAAGAGCTCTTAGTAGGCTGAGCGCAGCAGACTGTTTTGAGAACACTAACCATTTTTTTGAAGACTCCGAAGGACCTGGGTTTTAGTCCCATTTCTGCCACTTTAGAGAAGCCCCTTTATTTCAGTTTCTTTGTCCACAGAACGGAGTATAGCTAGGTGGACTCAAATTCTTTGTACCCCTCCGTTGCACAGATCTACAATCCTAGAGGACATTCAAACACAAGCACTGCGCCCATCCACGAATCACAGGGGCAGTCGCTCCCCTTTGTGATAAATAGGATTTTTTTTTAAAGGCGTTTTGGTCCCTGGTTAGTGAGTTACTGCTGTTCTATAGCTCAGGTTCTCCGTAAGTTTGTGAGGTTAGTAAAGAGTTGATCCTTTCTGCCTGATACGGAGAAAGTTTGACAGTCCTAATTCCTTTTTAAAAGCTTTGTTTCTGGGGGCACCTGGGTGGCTCAGTCACTTGGGCATCTGCCTTCAGCTCAGGTCATGATGCCAGAGTCCTGGGATCGAGCCCCACGTCGGGCTCCTGGCTCGGCAGGGGCCTGCTTCTCCCTCTCCCCCCTGCTTGTGTGCGCGCTCGCTCGCTCGCTCGCTCTCTCTCTCCCTCCCTCCCCCCTCTCTCTCTCTCAAATCTTTAAAAGCTTTGCTTCTGGAACAAAAACCTCTCTAAGATAAAGTCCGTGAGCCTCCAAGTGTGATCCTTACCACCTGTGGAAGTTACCTGGCGGAATTAGGATATGAGGGGTGGAGGGTAGAGTATTAATAAGAATCGTCTCCCACCCTGCCAGGTGATTCTTGGGCACACAGAAGTCTGAGGACCACTCATGTAGAGCTTTTTTCCGCCTCCATGCGGGACCCAGAGGACACGTGTCACAATGAGCACGTGAAACATTTAAGGTGCATCTGGTGTTGGCACCACTAGAACCTCCTTTCACAGGTGTTTACTTTCCGGAGTCAAAAAGAAGCCCCTCAGTTTAAAAAAAAAAAAAAAAAAACTTTTCTAGGCATGGCTCTGCTTCTAGCTTATTTTCATTGGTTTCACATCCTTCATTTTAACAAAATGATTTTTTTGTCTCCAGTTAAAGAAATGTATGTATGTATGCAGATATACCGTGTGTTTCAACGAAACCTAGGCACAATTTGAATGTTAACTATGTCCTTACAGGTCTGCCTTTCAAATACATTACCAACTGTACCCTAGGGCCAGGAGCTTGGCAGTTGATCTATGCATTACTCCAACTGCCTTATAGATTAAAAAGTAGAAATGTACAATACTCGCGTTGTACCAGACATTTGACTCTGTGTTTTAACAGGAGTTACTAGATTTCTGTGCTGTAAAATGTAAACCTGTTAGAGATAGACTGAGGTTGGCGGTTGGGTTGGGGGGGGGGACTTTTAAATAACGCTTAATATAATTTCCCCTCTTTTTTTACCAGACCAAAGGGCACTGAGCTAGACCATTTGCAAAAATCAGCCACCATTATTCCTGTTTCCAAATTCCTTAGCAAGGACTATCAGGAGATCAAGAGGTAGTCTTCCCCCCCCCCCCTCCCCCGCCACCCCCGCCCCTGGAATCTGACCTGGCGTTGGACTTGATTTAACCAATAGAATGGCTAAAGGGACATTATGTCAGTTCAGAACCTAATCCTCAAGAGGCCTGGCAGGCTTCCACTCGTTGCCTTGGAATCTGCCTAGTCACTGCATGAATAAGTCGAGGCTAGCCTAGACTTATACTGGAAGCATGAGGCCCCCCACCCCAAGCAGAGAACCCCTGAGACCAGCAGCTCCTAGCTGGCCACAGATGCTGAGTCTGCTCCGAAAAACTGGCCAGCTGCCCCCCAGAGCACTGAAAACTGCGGTTTGTTTTAAGCCACTATGTTTAGGTGTGTTTGTCATACAGCCAGAGCTGACTGATACAAGGAGAGGCTATATTTGGGTTTTATCTTTAGATTTCCCAACACCCAGCCCAGTGTTTGGTGCAATGTGGCATTCAACGAATAAATGTTGAATAAGTACATGAAGAAATAATGTGACTGCACAGTGGTCTGCCCTTAAGTTCTTCACTGTTCAGTGTACCATGGGGTAAAGCAGCGTTCTTCCTTGAACTCTAAAAATAGGAACGTTTCGGAACTTCGAATTTTGACAGCCGCAGGGTCTCTCATTAAGTAACAGATGGGAGATTGGGTACCTCCTGCTCTGAAGTCTGAGGCACATGCCTGTAATTCTCTAAAGAACTCAAACCATTAAGTAATTACTTGAAACTGTATCACGGGAAGTCCGTTTCTTTAACCTACTTGCAGAACAGCCCTGAAATGGAGACTCCCCACATCACAGAAATGAGCCCCCCGCTGTTCCCTTTGGCAGAATTATTGGCTACATCTACTCAAGGACACAGTCAGGGACTGTGAGAAATAAGTATGAGTGTGTTTGCCTGCCACCTCCAGATTCTGACCACCACCAAGCTGCTACTCCTAATAAAGACCATATATACCTAGTAAAAATTTGGGTCTCCAGCTAGAACCCGGACAGGTGGTATGTGGGCGTCAAGATCCATGAAGACACAATGCAATATTATTCAACCATAAATAAAATGAGGAAATCCAACCATTTGCAACAATGTGGATGAAACTTGAAGGCATTTGGCTAAATAAGTCAAATATTGTATGATCTCTCTTATATGTGGAATCACAAAACTAAAGTCCTAGAAAAACTCTCAGACTTGTGGCCACCAGAGGTGGAGCGCGGAGGAAGGGGAAATTGGAGGAAGGTGGTCAAAAGGTCTAAACTTATAAGTGCTAGGGATGTCATGTACAACAGGACTAGAGCTAACACTGCTCTATAATCTATGGGAACATT
Source organism: Halichoerus grypus (assembly GCF_964656455.1). Lineage (NCBI taxonomy): Eukaryota > Metazoa > Chordata > Mammalia > Carnivora > Phocidae > Halichoerus > Halichoerus grypus. Next base: position 45,761,514 of record NC_135725.1, on the reverse strand, counting down.
AAGAGTAAATCCTGCAGTGGCCCCAGATGATCCAGCCTCCAGGCCGGGGCCCATTCTGAGCTGTGGGCTCTGAGCTGCCCTCGCTTGGGTGATTGAAGAGGGAGAGCTCTCTCCCTGAGAGGGGCCCTGGGGAGTATCTCTCTGAGGGCTGGGAACCACAGAGACCGTCGAACAAGACCGAGGAAAGAAAGTCTGCCTGAGTCTGGCCGGGTTCTGCCAGAGGGAGGCCTGAGAGTGCATAGAGAGAGTTGTCCAGCCCCTCTGCAGAGAGCAGACCTTGAGCACAAATCATTCACCCACGGCGGGATCCTCGAGGAATCCTGAAGCTGGTAGGATACCAGCCAGCTGTAACAGTGGGGATGGCTGAGGACTGCCAAGGAGTGCTGGGCACACACCTGCTCTTTGGGTTCTGTACCAGGAATTCCATCCTATAAGGCAGGCCAGGTGGAAAAGCAGAGGGAAAAATGTGGGAAGGGCATTCTAAGCAAAGGGGAGAGTATGGAGAAGGGCACAGAGACACAGCCTAGAAGTGTGACAAATAGTTTGGAGTGGTTGGAACTTACCAGCACGTGGGTGATGTTGCTGCCAGGTACTAAGGCGGGAGGGGGAGGCCAGATTGTCCTTAAAGAACTTGAATTTCATCTTGCAGACAGTACATCTTTTTACTTTCAAATGGGGGAGGAAATTTGCACAGAGCCTAGCACATAATAAATGCTCAGTCATTGTTGGGTGAATTAAGAAATGAATCTGGTCCCACTAAACCTTAATTTTAGCAGTCTATTAAATGTGGGGAAATCCCACTTAATTTTTAATTATGATAAAAGCAGCTACCATTCATCAAGTGCTTATAACAAGTATTATCTCACCAGTTCTCAAATTTGTGCACTGAAATACCTAGGGAGATTTTTGAAATACTGATGTGGATAGCTCCCACAACAAGAAATTCTGACTTACTGTATCTGGGTGCTGCGTGGCATTGGGATTTTTTTAACTCTTCCAGCAATTCTAATGTTCTGCCAAGTTTGAGACCCCACAGCCCTATCTCATTGAATCATGGCAACAACTCCAGGAGGTAGACTGTCATTATCTCTGTGGTGCAAATAACTGTGTTGGAACATTGGGTGATCTGTGTTTGTGAAAGAGATTGAGGGGCTATTTGAGTCAGGGTGGAGTTTATCAACTGTTTGGCTTGTTTAAAGTCCTAGAATTGAGCCACAGGCAGGTTTAAGAGAGGAAGAGCTAGGCTGTTATGTCTCCCCAGAGTTAGAGACCCAAGAGTAGGGTGACGGCTCCATATTCCCAGACCAGAAAGTGAGACCAGAAAAGGGATAAAAAGGAAGATGGCGGCAATTAGCTGAGGAAGGGTCGAAGAGTGAATGCTGACAAGCTCTTCTCATTCTCCTGCCAGCAAAAGCAGCTGGCTGCTCTTTTAATAATTCTTTGTCTTCTCCAGAAGGACAAAACACATTCTACGCAGAGATGCTTCTGTCAGCAGCTGCAGTGGCTGGTTTCAAAGACGGGGGTGGGGGAGGAGTAGAAAAGACAGTGTTCATGATTTCTTTTCCCTCAAATTTATTGAGCTAATGTGATAAAAGAATGTATTACTAAATCAAGTAGCTGGGTCTCTCTACAGATGGGGACAACATTAAACAGTATGCCCACTATGGTGGCATCTGAAAGGACAATGGGGTGAGGGTTGGGGAAGTGTCTTTGGTTCCAGAGCTCCCGAAGGTCCAACTCTATCCAATAATCTGTCTTTACAAATTGCACCCACGTTCATGAGGCTTCTTTTGGTTTTAAGTAAAAGAATCCAGTTTGAATCTCAAACTTGGCTGAACATTAGAATTGCTGGAAGAGTTTAAAAAAAAAAAAATCCCAATGCCGTACAGCACCCAGATACAGTAAGTCAGAATTCCTTGTTGTGGGAGCTATACACATCAATATTTCAAAAATCTCCCTAGGTATTTCAGTGCACAGCCAAATTTGAGAACCGGTGAGGTAGTACTTGTTATAAGCACTCGATGAATGGTAGCTTTTATCATAATTAAAAATTAAATGGGATTTCCCCACATTTAATAGACTGCTAAAATTAAGGTTTAGTGGGACCAGATTCATTTCTTCCTTAATTCACCCAACAATGAGCATTTATTATGTGCTAGAGTCAGGGAAAAATGTATTAAAATGGCACAGAAGTAGCTCCCCCCAGAGGGCCGACAAAGTGCTCATGGAGAGGACCGCTTGCAGTGTAGGTTGCCGACCCCTGCTCCAGAATCCCCTCAAGAACTGGAAAGATTCCAACTGCCCTGACCAATGAAGTCAGAACCTCCAAGAATTCAAAGCATCATCCTTTTCTTTTAAAAGCCTTCTCAGATGTTTCTAACCTGCAGCTGGGGAGAGCATTCTCTGGCTAGTGTGAACATAAAAGCACAAATTTATTGAAGACTTGCTGTGCTAAGCCTTAGTCTAGCTGGTACCTCCTCTAAACTTCACAACTTGATGAGATGGGTACAGTTCTCTGCATTTCACAGATGTGAAAGCTGAGGTACATGGAGGCTTCCGCAGCCCTGGAAGGCTTCCCGAGACCTGCTGTGTGGGAGTGAACAAGCAGCTGGGAAGGTACTGTAGGAACAGCGTGGCAGGAAGGAAGGCATGATCAGGTGCTATCTATAGGGATGATCTCACCTCTGGGGGAGGGGACACAGCCTCCACATGAGCCCCTGTGTGGCAACCATGTGGCAGTTGAAAACGGAGTGAAGAAGTAGTGCTATTTTTAACTAAAGCTGTAATGGAAGTAGTTAGGTTGGTGGAACGCCGTCACTAAGACCAGAGCTTGGCTCAGATGGCAAAGCCGCCATGTTTCCCACAGAGAACAATACTGGAGAAATTTTAAGTCCACAAGGTGTAAAGGACTTGGGTATTATGGACTATTTACAAAAAGTAATTCTTCACCTCTCATGACTTTCAAATCTATCTACTAGCTCTGTCCACCAAAAAGAATTAGAAACCATGACCAAGCCATTAGCAGGAACCTAGATTAGGTCTTGAAATAGTGTTTCGTTGAAATACACAGACCTTTAAGTAATGGCTGAGTCCAGGTCTAGTAAGAAATGGACAAAATGACCCTGAAACACATGGTCTTACTGGTTAACAAGGAAACTACCAATTAGTAGGGTCATGTCAGAAAAATTCAAGAACCAACCTAGCCTCACTGGTTAAAGATGGGACAATTGGCATATAAATAATTGCAATGGCTTGGGATCCATCAGATACATTTAAATCAATGAGTTCATAATTACATATATTTCCTTTTTGGAGGATGATAGGGAACCAATTTTTAAACTTGGTAAACAAGAGAATCAAAGATATGTGTCCTGTGTTTTCTATATGCTCTTTATCCCTGGCTAAGCAAATAGTAGATGAGAATTTTTTGCTTCATAAAAGTATTCCGGCTAATGACAAAGGAACAATAGAATATTGACATTTTTTAATGTCCAAAATGAAACTGTAGTGTCTAGGGAAGCACATTCAGATTAAAAAAACTAGAAACTGGGAAATTGATGGCTTGTCGGGGGAAAAGGACGGCAATGGTGGTTAGAATGGGGACCTATATAGGCTTCAAAGATGGTGGTGAAGGTCTGTTTCTTGACTTAGTGGTGGTTACACAGGTGTTTGCCTTGGAATAAGTCACTCACACAGATGTATGGCTTCCATGAAAAGTGTTTTTAATTTCTAAAGTATTTTTAAGGTAATTTTTTTAAATACAGTATCTCCATTTCAGTGACTCAGGAAGGCTTCTGGGATGCTCCCCCCCCCACCACCACCACTGCCAACTCTGCCTCCCATTCATTAGTTATCTCTATAAATATTTATTGCAAACTTAATGAAAGGCACTATGCCAGGCACTGAAGATTCCGTGCAGAAGGCAGACCTACTCCCTGACCCCTTGAAGCTTCTATCCTAGTTGAAAGAGACAACATATAGCCTGATAAATAAAATTATAAATGTTGATGGGCTCCAACAAGGAAATAAGCAATGTGTAAAAACAAAAGAACGGGGAATGTGAAGTCTACACAGCTGGGTTGGTGAGGGAAGACCATGAAAGAAGCACTGTGTAATCTGGGACCTGAAAAATAAGTAGGAGTCTGTGATTGTTAGAGCAGGTGGAAGAACATTCCAGAAGGTGGAGGTAAAAAGCCCTTGGACAAGGAGTTGACAGACTTGAGGAGCTGACAGAAAATCATCGTGGCTGGAGTTAGTGAGCAGCAAGTGGCCCTTGATGAGAATGAAGAGGTAAACAGGGATTGGATTCTGTAGGGTCCCAGGGGCCACAGTACAGCGTCTGGGTTGGTTTTTTTCCTTAGGTGCAGTAGCAGCTATATTAGGTTTAAAGCAAAGGAGTGACATGAGGGAAACTAAGTTTTAAGATCACACGTTTGCTGCTAGGTGGAGAATAGATGAGACGAGAGGGTGTGGTGGTCCAGGCAAGAGAGAATGCTGGTTAAGTGACCGATGGAGAGCAAGAGGTGGTTTCAAGGGCCGTTCTGGTGGTAGAACCAACGAGGCCTGCTGGCGGCCCACTGCGCAGCAAAGGGTGCAAGCAGCCAAAGGGTTCCCGAGACCCAGGAGTCTAGCTCCGTATAGTCCTCAACAGATGACCCTTAAGTCCTGGGACCAGATGGCATCACCAAGAACAAGAGCACAGAAGAAGAAAAACTTCAGTGAGCGTCCAGGGACCTGCCTTCCCAAATATGACCATTTAGAACAGGGGTTGGCAAACTTCTCTGGTAATGGCCACGTAGTAATAGTCCAGGCTTTGTCGGGCTGAAGCGCTGGAATGTGAAAGCCGGCACGCACCACGGTAAACAAATGCAAACAGCTGTGTTCCAGTAACACTTTATTTACGGGAAGTGAAATTTGAATTTCGTATCATTTTCAGGTGTGATGAAATACTTTTTTTTTTTATAACCCACTTAAACATGTAAAAACCCGTTCTTTGCTCTCGGGCGCCACAACGACGGGCAGAGGGCCGATTTGGACCCCGGGCCGTAAGTTTGCCAACCCCTGATTGAGCATTCAGAGAGAAGAGAAAGTATAAGCACGCGGGGCTAGAGGGGTGGCCTGTGTGGTAGCAGAAGGCCCATCCAATCCTCTCGGAAAGGGGGAACCCTATCAGGGATCAAGGTCCCCAGGTGGACCAGAAAGCAGCAAAAGCCACTGCAGAAAAACTCCAGTGGTAGCCTGAAAAAGGGTGGTCCCCCTGGATCCTTCCAAAGCTAAGGTGAATTGAAGGAGACATCAAGCCCCGTTGTTCTGATGCTGCTGGTTGAGAATTTGAGGCCGGAAACGATTTCCGTGACCGGGTCGATCATCCCCGCCCCCTTCCTTCTCACCCCAGCTGGTGGGAAAAGGACAAAGGAAATGGACTGTATATGTACTATAATTCCAGAGTGTTCCTGTGGGGACAGGAGACTCCCGAAAGGAACCACTAATGACGAGGATGCTCTGCAGGCTGTGGAAGGTAGAATCCTAAGATGGCACCTGTTAGGGCTTGAATTGTATTCCCCCACAGTCCTAGCTCGATGTGCTTAACACCCAGTACTTGAGGATGCAATGAGGCCATGATGGAGCAGGGTGGACCCCTCCCCAATACAACTGGTGTCCTTATAAAAGGGAGAAATTCCCACAGGGAGAAGAGTATGTGAAGAGGAAGGCAGAGGTTGACTCTTGCACTTGCTGAGGAAGGCCAGAGATTGCTGGCCATCCACCCACAGAGGGGCACGGAACAGATTCTGCCTCCCCGCCCTCCGAAGGAACCGCCCCTACCAACACCTTGATCTCAAACTTCTAACCTTCAGAGCTGCAAGATCCTAAATCCTGTTTCAGCCATCCAGTGTGGAGTACGTATTAGGGCAGCCCTGGGAAATGAATAGAGCAGCCAAGCTCCCCGCCCCTGAGGATCCAGACTCTGTATAATGCAAATGCTGTCATTCCTGTTGCTGTGTTATAGGACAGAAGGGGTTTTGCAAATGTGATTAAGATCCCTAATCAGCTGGCTTGGAGTTCATCAAAAGGGAAATTATCCCCGGTGGGCCTGACCCTTAAAAGGCACTGGGCCTTCCTCTAAGAACTTCAAAGCGTGAGAAGGTGGGGGCCTACAGAGGGGCCTGGCCAGTGGCAAGCCACTGAGGGGGGCCTCTAGGAACCAAGGGTGCCCCTAGCCAACAGCCAGCAAGGAAATAGGATCCTCTGTCCTTCAACCACCGGAAATTGAATTCTACCAACAACCTGGATAAACTTGGCAGAGCTCTAGGTGGGGAAAATGCTTGACTGATGCCTTGATTTCAGTCCTGGGAGACCCTGAGCAGAGAAGCTAGCTACACCATGCCTGGGCCTCTGACCTCAGAGCTGGGAGATCCTAAGTAGGTGGTGTTCTAAGCTGCTAAGCTGATGGTATTGTGTTAGGCCAAGTGGAAAACTAATACACAGACCAAGCTCTAAGCCATGAGAAGCATTTTTATTTTATTTTATTTTTTTTTTTTTAAAGATGTTATTTATTTTACAGAGAGAGACAGCGAGAGAGGGAACACAAGCAGGGGGAGTGGGAGAGGGAGAAGCAGGCTTCCCGCAGAGCAGGGAGCCCGATGTGGGGCTCGATCCCAGGACTCTGGGACCATGACCTGAGCCGAAGGCAGACACTTAACGACTGAGCCACCCAGGCGCCCCGAGAAGCATTTTTAAAATGACCTAAATGCAATCATGTAAGTCGGCTTTTTTTTATTAAAATGTTCATTGTAAATAGGTGGGGGGAAGAAAGTTCACAATAGCAAAGCACTTTAGATTTCCAAAGTGCAGTAAGGGAAAAAAGTTTTCAGATACGCTAAAAATAATTCTAATTGCTACCAATTGGTGAGAAGCACTCCGCTGAGAAGAGAGCTCGTGTATCTGAAGAAGCATAATGAACCCACCCCCTCACCTTTCAGGTTCCAAATACACGTGTGGCTTAATAGAGACTATTGAGGAGGAGAAGAATTCTCTTGCTCCCACTCTTACCCACCCAGAAGCAATTAGTGACAGGTAACAAAGAACGCTACATGCCTTCTTGGTCTAAGACTTGGGAGAATAGAGCCGGTTAGGGAAGGCAGGGGAAATGTCTATCACAGGAATAAGGTGACAGAAGCCGGGTGGTCCTCTGCCAGTGGGCAACATGAACAGAGTGACCAGTGGACTTCGAGGCCCAGACTCTAAGTAACTCTCTTTCTCTGTGTCTATTCAATGCTTGATCAAGGGAATTGGGAGGCTGGCTAACCAAGTCTCTCTTCCACACATCGGGTATATACTACACACTTTTACATCGTAGCTTCTGTTAACCCCCCTGGCCTTCTGTATCCGGGTTCTCCAGAGATCCAGAAGCAATCGTATGTGGGGAGGGATGGAATGGGGGAGAGGGAACAGATCTGTTATGAGGAATTCTATAAGGGATCTGCAGGCGGCGGGCAGCCTGGAGACCCAGGAAAGCCACTGTTCCAGTTCAACCCCAAAAGCCGTCTATTCTAGAACCAGGAAGAGCCAATGTTGCAGATGAGGTTCAAAGGCAGTCCGCTGGAGAATTCTTGCTCTAAGGAGACTGATCTTTGTTCTATTTGAGTTCTCAACTGATAGGATGAGGCCCCACACACTATGGAGGGCACTCTACTTAATGTCTATAGATTTAAGGGTCACTCATCCTAAACCCTCACAGAAATGCCCAAAATAATGTTTGACCGAACACCTGAAGCCCAGTGAAACTGACCTATAAAAGTAGCCATCACACCATCTGAAACGTAAATCTTGCTCTCATTTTGCATATGAGGGAACTGAGGTTCAGAAGGCTTAAGTGACCTACCCAATCAAGAAGCTGGTTTGGAGGTCAGGCTGTAGTTAAACCCTAATCCCCATGACTCCAGAAAGTTGGGGGTGGGGTGAGTACCACTGAGTCTCACCGGGAGGGGGGAAAAAAAATCCAGTTCTGCCCCACTACATTAAATAACCCTCAAACTAGTATTCCATCAACTAACATGATGTGAGCCCTTACTGTGCCGTGAGCTGTTGGGGAAACTAAAAATCTAATCTTGGAGACAAAATCTGCAAAAATGTGTGGCCAGTCTTACTTTCTCTCTGGTACAGGTGCTCAGGGGGTTGGAGAGGCTCCCCCTGAGACCCACCAGAAGTGAGTGGTGGTGCTGGGCCCAGGACCCAAGTCTGTCTGTCCACCTCTCCTGCTGTGAGAACCTCTCCCTTCTCAGAGGACCACAGACCTTGAGCACGCCGACAGCAGGTTGAGCCCATCAATTTTCTTATGAAGGGGATTGCCTGCTGATGTCCACTGAGGCAAGAGAGCAGGTATTTTATTTTTTTAAAGATTTTATTTATTTGACCAGGGGCGGGGGCACAAGCAGGGGGAGTGGGAGAGGGAGAAGCAGGCTCCCCGCCAAGCAGGGAGCCCGATGCAGGACCCTGGGATCATGACCTGAGCCGAAGGCAGACACTGAACCGACTGAGCCACCCAGGCGTCCCGAGAGCAGGTATTTTAAAGGCCTCTTCTTTCAGCAGGATGAGTGATCAATTTTCCCTTAGGACAACCAGACTAGAAATCTAGGCAAGTCCTGTGGCCAACCTCTCCGGGCCCCATCCAGCTTCCTGCACACATTCCCTGCACATCCATACGTGGCTTGGTGCCTCTGGTACGGTTGTCTTCGTTCCACCATTCAGGAAGGGGACTTTCTCCTCCACCTCCTGCCCCCAGATGTCCCCAGACCGCCCACCTGCCTGTGCCTGGAGGTCCGCTGAGGGAGCACTGGTGACATCTAGTGGCCAAGGCCGAGGTAGCCACAGAAGAGCCAGGATTTGTGGTTTTCTCTCCTGGAGGGGAGCATAATCACTACCCACCCTTGGCCAGAGGAGGCCCGGAAGGAGTCTATGAGCTTTCCGAGGAGGGAGAAGCCCGGCAGGAGAGAAGAGAGGTGGGACTAAGGGCTCAGAGACCTGTGGTTTGAATATGAAAAGGAACAGGACTTCATTTCTTCATCTAAGCTGGTCAAGGGGCACCTATTCTTCATCTAAGCTGGTCAAGGGGCATCTAAGCTGGTCAAGGGGCACTTTTTCTCACAAGCTGGTGGACTTTTCTTGATTCGGGTCCCTGGAAAAGAGCCAAATGAGGACTTCCGGAGTCGGACCCTTCCCATTCTTCATCCATCTGCATTATCCACTATGTTCAGTAGCCACTAATGATACATGGCTATTTAAATAAACTCCTTCAGTTGCACCAGCCATATTTCAAGGGCTCAATAGCCACGTGTGGTTCGTGCTGACCTGCCCAACTGTGCAGGTTCTAGAACATTTCCATCACAGAAAGCTAGAATGCATAAATGCTACTCTATGGGCTAGGAATTTGTTCCCCATGTGTCCTCTAAAATTTTTTCCCCATCAAAGTTTCCTTTGGAAGAAGCAAGGACAGAAAACTGGGTGGAACTGTCATCGTGTTACACTCCAGTGGGGAAGCTCAGACTGACAGAAGCAACTGACACAAATTTGGCTTCAGCTGGGCTTTTTCCAGGTGCACGCTACTGTGTCTTTTTCCCAAGAACATGAGCCACGTAGGCGTGTGTATTTCAGGTTCCATTTGTCGCTGGAGGTTAAGAGAAGGCATTCTCTCCCTTTCTCTTCAAGAGAAATATCCTTTCTTTGTCATGCATTTGAGGAAAGTTAGTGAAAATGTTTGGGGTTCTCTGGTTTGGGATAAGGGAAGGTTCTTTGGGGACACAAGCTAGCCAGGTTCCAAGACCAAGAAAGAAGCCCTGACCCAGGGACCATTGGACCGGCCACTTATCTCTAACCATCCCATGGGTTCTCTTGGTACTTCATTTGCTCCTTCAATCAACATTTACCAAGCACCTACTGTGGGCCGGGTACTATTCTAAGCTCTGGGAATTCAGCCATGAGCTGAACATACACCTTCCCTGATGGAGCTTACGTGGAGGGGAGTGACCCATAAGATAAATAATGGTGCCACAACCATATAATGGATCCAGTTCAGCCCATGTAAGATAATAGCAAGCAACAGCTGCCTGGTTTTAAATTCATAACCCCACCCCTATTCCTTAGCAAGCACTGTGCTCTCTGGTCACCATAATCGATTCTCCCCACAATCATGTTAGGTCTTCAGTATTGTTATTCTCCCCTTCCACATGCGCAAACGCTCCTAAGTAAAGGCAGTTGCTCAAAGCCACGCTGCTGGTACAAGGATGTACCAGCATCCAAGCCCTGGTCTCACTCCTTCCATATGGAAATAAAAGTCTCTGTTGTCTAAGACCTGAGTTCTGGACTCCCTTCTCTTAGCAAGTAGCTGTAGGCCTTGGGGCTAATCACAAAATCTTTCCCTGCCCAGCTATTCCTCTGTAAAGTGAAGATGGGATACCAGGAAATATTTAAGATCCTTTCCAATTCAAACATTGAGTGATTCTAGAATGCTAGGAAGGACCTGTAGCTCTGCTGGGGAGAGTCTATCTTGTTCACTTCTTCTCTGGGGTAAAGACCGCTGGACACAGTCTGATGTGCCCCGTGGTGGGAAAACAAGTTGCTATGGAAACAGCACCTAAGCCAACCTTGCAAGGGTGTGGCAGGGGAGTTAGCAAAGAAAGCTTCCTGGTGGAGGTGTTAGGTAAATAGAATCCTGAAGGAGAAGTAGAAGTAAGGGTGTTGGAAATGTGGAAAGGGAAGAAAGCTAGCTGGGCCAAGTGCACGGAAATGGCAGACACTAGAGGGAGGGTACTCCGTGTAAATGGTGTGTAGTTTGGAAGAAGGAGACCGGGGAGCCTGGAGAGGTGCCGAGTGGTGGAGTTCATTAACCTGCTCAGAAGTGTTCCCTGCGAGGGTATTAGTCAATCGCTAAACCATGCTGCAGATGGGAAGACAGCCAAAAACACTTCTCAGCATCCACATTAACAAGGTCACAGCCACCAGCTTGCAATGTCACTCAATAAAGAGTGCCCTGAGCATTCACCCTGTGCTTTTGTACACAGACCTCTGTAGTTCACAAAGCAATTCCACCTGCCAAAACTCCCAAAGCTGTTAAGTGGCCGGTCCAGGACTCCCCAAGTTCAAGTCAAAGCTCCAACCTCTATTCCATAGCCAACTTGCCAAATCCAGTGGCTGGTTGGCTGATAATCCTGGAGGAAAAACTAAAAGCAAGAGCATTTGTATTGGGGGTGATTTTGCAAGGAACTAGGGGGAGTGGAAGTCTGCGATCAAAACCTGCTCTGGTGAACCTTTCTCCTCCATTGTCCTTCCAGAACAGTCAGTAAGTGTCTGAACCTATGTGTGGTTCTCGGGATGGCACACCCTGCTGGGCTTAGCAGAATTTCCTGCAAGGCTTTTTCTCACTTGACTCAGCAGGTCACTGAGATTGTGTGCCCCCCCCCACCTTGCCCCAAGGCCTTTCCCCCTCCACATGCTCCTAGGCTCCCCCCCTCCACATGCTCCTAGGCTCCCCCCCTCCACATGCTCCTAGGCTCCCCCCCTCCACATGCTCCTAGGCTCCCCCCCTCCACATGCTCCTAGGCTCCCCCCCTCCACATGCTCCTAGGCTTCCCCCTCCACATGCTCCTAGGCTTCCCCCTCCACATGCTCCTAGGCTTTCCCCACCCCCTGCACCTGCCTTAAAGGAAAAGAACCTCTGTGAGGCCCTGTGGCCAGTGGGGACAGGGCATCCACAGGCATGCTAGGTGGGGACTATAGAAAACTGCAGGCTTAATCATCAGATGGGTACAAATACCATAGCCACCTCCGGTTGTGATGAGGACTTGATAAACCGGCTAGAAAAAGACTAAAAAGGCAACCATGTCTGGATGCTTGGTGCACGCACACACGGATATTTGCTATTTCTAAGGAAACGATCTGATCTGACCATCTAAAACTTTGAAACGTTTGTGTGTTAAAGAATAGCAGTAACCATTATATTCCAAGGGCTCACTTCCTTGCCCAGAGCCTTCTCAATAAGAAAAACACTGAAGCAACCACTGAAGAAACCGGAGAAAGTTAGTTGCTGACCTAGTCTCTGAATGTTTGTGGATTACCTCCTCCCACCCTCACGTAACCGGACCGAGTATATGCTGACCTGCCCCACTGATGAACAGTGACCACAGCGACAGGCTGGAGAGGTTTGCATTCTACAGCAGCATGTTCATTTCCTGCAGTCTAGAGCCCAGTTTTCAAGTGAAGGATTTAGGTCTTGGCCCCCATTTCTTGATCTGTGGCATAACTCCTTCACCTGTGGCTTAAGTGGGTAGAAAGGTCTGACCTTTTCCATCCTGCAGCCCCAGCAACATGAAATTTCACATGTTCCCGTTTTTGATAACACTGACCAAGTTCTGGCTCATCCGATGTAACATGTAGCCTAGAACTGCAAAGGGGAAATCTTCCTGGGGTGACCTGGTGATGAATTCATGTGCTTTCCTGCATCGGCTGCAGCATCAGCACATCTAAAGCCAGAGTCCTCGGGGAACCCAGGACCAGGAGGGGCGTGCCATTCCCCTTTCCCCCGATGATGGCGCATTCTAGAGAGCCTAGAATGAGCTCCGCATCTTAGGGTCACACTGCTGCTCCCAGACACAACCTGGGGAATCCATCGGTTCTGTGTTGGTCAAATAGTGTTCCTAGATACCTCAGGACTGCCCCCCTCCCCACTCCCAGGACAGTTCAGGGCCAGAACCAAAAGGATTGGGTGGATTACAAGTTCCACTGTTTTCATATATTGGTTCCCATCTGCTGCTGAGAACAGACTGAAAATTCTAGTGCTAGTCCAGCTTTTCTTCATGGAAGAAAATTAAATGGAGCTCGAGAGAGAAGAGCTGAAAATATGACCCTGGTGCTCTTTGTCCACCATCCTTGTGATGGCATGTGGTTGACCACTCTGACCCCACCTTTGGAAAAACTCACCACTGTGCTGAGCACCGCCTGCCTACCAGGTATTTGCTGAGGTGTAATGAGGTAAACCTTCAGTTTGGCTACATGAGCCAGAAAACCTAAATAACAGTTACCCAAATAAAAAGTTGATTTCTGTATCACAACGCAGTCCAGGATTGGTCTGGCAGCTCCACAAAACTTCTCAAACCCCAGGGTTCTGTCCTCTCAAGGGTGTGCTGCTTTATTCCTGTTTCAAGATGGCAACCAGAGCTCCAGCCACCACCTCCACATTCTAGGAAGAATAAAGGAAGGGCAACCAAGAAAAAGAATAAGTGGAGATACAAGTTGCTTTTAAGGGGAGTGTACTAGTAAGAGTTCTCCAGAGAAATAGGAAAAAAATATGATAGAGATTTATGAGGGCCTCACTCCTGCAATCATCTGCCATCTACAAGATGGAGGCCAAGGAATGCCAATGATGTAATTCCAGTCTAAGCCTGGAGACCTGCGAACCAGGGGAGCCAAGCGTGTAAGTCCCAGTCCAAATCTGAAAGCCAGAGAACAGAACATCAATGTTCAAGTGTTCCTTGTCGTACCTTTTTGTTCTGGAGTGGCCCTCCATGGATAGGATGAGGTTTACCCACCCTGGTAAGGGATCATCTTCACTCACTCTGATTCAAATGCTAATCTCTGAAACAGCCTCACACATGCAGAAATGTTTTACCAGCTCTTGGGTCGTCTCCGAACCAGTCAAGTTGACAAATAAAATTAACCCTCAGTGGCAGGTTCCTGAAAGCTACCACTATACCATTTCTACTTTACTTCAAAGAGAAGTGATTGGGAGGTGGGGGGTTTGCAGAAATGCAGACTTCTATTCCGGATGGCCACCTTCACAGCTAAAAATTGGAACTTCTGTTACAAAGAAAAGGGGAACTGATCTTCAGGTAGGCAATGAACAGTCTCTGCCACTCAAAGATTATTTCATTAATCCTCCCAACAAACTTACGAAGTAACCTCTATCATTTTACAGATGAGGAAACTAAGGCTTAGAATTCTTGACAAGATCTCTTATTCAAAATTCCTGGCCATCATCTGACTGAAACTCCTAAGCACTGCTCAGCCAGAACTGCCCAGCCAAGCCACTCCTTAATTCCTGACCTCAGACACTGAGACAGTAAATGTTTACTCTTGCTTGAAGCCACTTGCTTTTGGGGTAACTTGGTACGCAATCACTCCTATAGGTTATGGTGTAGGTCTTCCAAGAACACTGCATTTTCCCGGGGGACTCTTGGGGGCACCTGGCTCAGTAGAGAGCATGTGACTCGATCTTGGGGTTGTAAGTTCAAGTCCCTTGTTGGGTGTACAGATTACTTTAAAAAAAATCCCGGGACGCCTGGGTGGCTCAGTCCGTTAAGCGTCTGCCTTTGGCTCAGGTCATAATCCCAGGGTCGTGGGATTGAGCCCCGCATCGGGCTCCCTGCCCAGCGGGAGTCTGCTTCTCCCTCTGCCCGCCATTTCCCCTGCTTTTGCACTCTCTGACAAATAAAATCTTAAAAAAAAAAAAAAAAAAAAATCGGAGACTCTTGGAGAGATTCCCTATATAGCAGGAAAAAAGTCCTGGGCTCAAAGTCCGAAGACCTGGATGTGGTCCTCCTTCTACCTCATAACCATGCAACTCTGGAAGGGGCCCTTCCAGGCCCTGGACCCCAGAATTCTCGTAAGCACTTCTTTAAAGGGAAGGGGCAGGTGTTGGGCTACATGGCCTCTCCAGCCCCTTCCAGCTTTTACTGTTGTCCCTGCCGGAGGACTGAGGCCTATGGGAGGGGAGTGTGGCTCCTCAGGCCAGGTCAGCAGCTGCTTTTTCCACAGCTCTTGGGGCTGTAGCCTGTGGCCCCTCACCAGGCTCTCCACCTCCTGTGTCCAGCCTACTGAGCCCCCCTGCCCCTGCCTGGGACCAGGGCTTTAACTGAACTCATGGAAGGTGTGGAACCTCCAACCTCTGTAGGTGGAAATTTCTAGAAAGAGGGCCTAGAAGGGACCACCATTCAGCCTCTCTGGAAAAGACTTGAGGCTTAACCATGACACATACTGGAAAAGGAACGCTGAAATTGTCTGGCCTCCTGGCCAGTGAAATATCTCCAAGTGGGTGGTTTTCAATGAGGGGCAATTTTATCCCCCTGGGGGACATTTGACAATGTCTGGAGACACTGTGTTGTCACAGCTAGGGAGGGAGGGGTGTCACTTAGGTGGGTGGAGGTCAGGGATGCTGCTGCAGAGCCTATAATTTACAGGACAATCCCCCACAAGGAGACTTCTCCTGATGGGAATACCAGTAGAGCTGAGGATTGAGAACCTCTAAATGAGGGTATTCGAGACCGCAAAGAACAGAGGCCCGCAACATTAAGGATTTCCTCCAAAAATGTCACCGAGCAGAGGGGACTAAGGGGTGAGCATTCTGGAACTAGATTTGGGGTTAGGCTACACGGATGAGCGTGCGCCCTTCTCCCCCGTCCCCCCCCCCCCCCCCCCCCCCGAGACCTCAGCCTCTGGCTCTGCTCTGAGCATGCACTTGAGCTGGTTGCCAGGCGGCTGCTGGTGCATCTTCTGAGTTGGGACTGAGATCCTCAAGGAAGGAACCACCCAGAGGCAGAGCCTGAGTTTGTGCCGCCTGAAACTTTATATACCTTGGGGGTATCACTTTTAAAAATTCACGAGGCGTTTGGGTGGACCCCTGCAAGCGAGGAGCCCTGAAGCATGTGATCAGCTTTGGGGTGAATCCACTCCAGAAGCCCAGGTGTGAGGATTCCCCCCACAGAACCCAAACCTTGCCCCTTGAGGCGCGTGCCTGCAGCCGGGAGTCAGCCACCGCATCTCGACTGCAAACCTCCCAACGGAGGGGAGCAGCACGCACAGGAGAACCTCCCCTGCCCGCAAGGGAAGCCAGTTCCCTGGGTGCCTGGCACCTGCCTGCTGGGCGCCCCGCGCACCAGCCCCAAGCGAAGCAGCACGTCGTGCCCCGCTGCACTGCCCCCTGGTGGACGTCTGCCCGGGCGCGGGCCAATGGCTCCGGAGCCGGTGCTCACCCCGCTCTCCCACCCTCCCACCGCACCCCCACGCCAGCTCAGCACCCAGGCTCAAGTGCATCCCTGCCTTAGTCCAGTCCCCACCGGCAGGCGGCCTCTCTCCAACGTGACCGAGAAGCACAATCACAATGGGTCTTGCAGGTCCTAGTCCCTGCTTCTGATATTTTTAACTCCCAGGCGTAGCTCCTGCTGATCTGTCTCAAGGCTTTCCCTGCACAACACTCTCCACCTTCCCACCAGCCCCCTCCCCCGACATACACACAACAACTCCTACTCCCGACAGACGGAACAGGTGCTGTTGACAAAGGCTCCATCCTCTGCCAAGCTTGGTCCCACCCGCTGAAATCTTTTACTCGGTGTTGTCTTCATCAGTCCTGGACATCTCTATTCCAACACTGCCTTCCAATCCAGGAAGACTCCCTTGTCCCAATGAGGCATTCCTACCACACCCTGAACTGTTCTTGCTTTAGGATTTAATTGATTGAATCTGAACCTCGATTTTTCAATCTCCTAAACACAGATTGCCAGGTCAGCCCCAGGCTTGCTTCTAGCATTACAAGGATGACGAGGTGTTGGGGCAGTGCGGGGCTGCCTGGCTTTTCCCTACCAGACGCCCTGACTGTCCAGGACGGAAGGGGTTGTCTGCCAAGTGAAGCTCCAGGCAAGCTTCCTAAGACCCATTCTTTCCTACTTCCACCCACAAGCCTTTCTTCCTTTGGCTACCACCACTCACTCCTTTTTTCAAGGTTATTTTTCCACCACTCGTTGTGGGTGGGGCACACATTGCCCAGCTCAGATGGGGGAACATGAAAGGTACTGCAAGAAACTCACAGGGATCAGAGAAGAGAAATTAGCCCCGGGAATGCGTGCGTGCGTGTGTGTGTGTTTGTGTGTACAGTGAGAATCTCGCTACTCTGAGACACTAGATTCTGGTGTGTTTGGCTAAGCATGTGTGCAGGGGATCCCACGTTCTTGGCAGATGCAAGAAGCAGCTTGTGGGAAGGTGTAGTAGGTTGAATAGTGTCCCCCCCCAAAGTTCATGTCCACCCAGTGACCCTACTTAGAAATAGGGTCTTTGCAGATGTAATTAAGATGAGGTTTTACTGGATTGCATGGGCCTGATATCCAATGACTGGTGTCTTTATTTTTTTTAAGATTTTATTTATTTATTTTAGAGCGAGAGTGAGCAGAGGGAGGAGCAGAGGCAGAGGGGGAGAGAGAATCTCAAGCAGACTCCACGCTGAGTGCAGAGCCCGAGGCGGGGGCTCGATCTCACAAGCCTGAGATTGTGACCTGAGCTGAAACCAAGAGTCGGACACTTAATCAACTGAGCTACCCAGGTGCCCCTAATGACTGATTTTATAAGAGAGGAGATTCCAACAGAGACACAGGGAGGAAGCCATGTGACCATGGAAGCAGAGAATAGAGGAATGCATCCATCTACAAGGCAAGGAATGAGGATGGCTGGCAACCACTAGAAGCCAGGCGAGCATCGTGGAACCAATTCTCCCTCCAAGCCCCCAGGAGGAACCAACCCTGCGAACACCTTGATTTCCAGACTTCGGGCCTCCTGAACTGCAACAGCTACATTCCTCTTGTTTTAAGCTACCTGGTTTATGGTAGTTTGCTACTGTAACCACAGGAAACTCCAATCTGAAAGATGTACGCACACCCACATACACATAGTGGGTGTGAGAGCAGAAGTTGCGATTTCCAGACCCTGTCTCTGTCACTCACCAGCTCCGCGTCCTCAGGCAGGTGATGGTGCCTCTGTGCAATCATGTTTCCATGTCAGGATGCTAGCTTCCAAGGCCTTGTGACCAATGACCTGGAACAGAAGAAGGACTCGGCACACCTAGAAGGTGCCCAGTACCTACTAATTACGGCCCACTCACCCTTCACTCTCCCCCTTCAGCCAAGTGGCCACAGTCCCTCCTTGTCTGATGCCAAACAAAGAAAGCACCCAGGTTTGGGGGTGAGGGAGAGTTGAGCTACTTTCCAGCTCTGTGATCTTGGACTCCAGAGTCAGCTCTGTGGGGCCTCAGGACTTCATCCAGAAAACAAAGAATAAAAACCTCCCTCATGTAGTTTGTTAGGGACTCTGTTGCCCAAAATTCACCTGTTGAAGCCCTAACCCCCAATAGGATGGTATTTGGAGCTGGGGCCTTTAGGAGGGAATTCAGTTTAGAGGAGGTCATGAGGGTAGAACCTCATGATAAGATTAGGGAGAAGGACTAGATCTCCGAGCACTCTGCCTCCCCACCATGGGAGGAGGCGGCCATCTGTAAGCCGGAGGCCAGCCGCACCAGGAACCGGATATGTGGGCACCTTGGTCCTGGGCTTCACAGCCTCCAGAAGTGGGAGAAGTCAATGCCCATTGATTAAACTTTCCTCCTATGGTATTCTGTTATGGAAGCCTGAGCAAAGACACAGTGAATTGTCCACTCATTCAACAAATGTTGACTGAGCTCCTACAGTACATCAGGTTCTAGTTGCCCAGTAGACAGCTAGGCCAAGTCCCCGCCCTTCTGGAGCTCCCACTGGTGGGAAAGCCCACAAAGATATACTACCCTGTCCACTACTAGTGTAGAAGGACAAAGTTGTGGGATAAAATGAACCTGTATAGTAAAGTATGGGACATACAACAAGCATTCACTAAGACTGCACTATCTTCTCATAATTTCCTCTTCTGACATCTCTGGTTTGACTCCTGGCACCATTATTCTCCCACCACACAAACTTGACACATGGGGACAGGCTGGGTATGTTAGGTTACAAGGCAAAAGGGAATTAAGGTTGCAGATGGAATTGCGGTTTCTAATAACCGACCTTGAGCTGGGAGGTTCTCCTGAATTACCTGGGTAGGCCCTGGGTCATCACAAGGTCCTTATAAGTAAAGGAGGGGGCGGGGCAGAAAAGAACCGGAAAGATGGTGGCCCGAGAAGGACCTGGGCCAGCAATGCAAGTGGTGCAGATTGAAGAGGCCCATGAACCACGAACGGTAGGCAGTCTCTAAAAGCTGAGAGAGGAAGGGCACCAAAGTCTCCTCTAGAGCCTCCAGAATGCAGCCCTGAGGACACCTTGATTTTAACCCAGTGAAACCCATTTGGGACGTCTGACCTCCAGAACTACAAGATGATGTTTGGATTGTTCTGAGCCACTAAGCTGTTGCAGAAATAGCAAACACAAGCTGGGGTCATTCTGGACTATTCTCCCATGCCCTCCACTCTGACTCACTGGAAAAGTGGCTGGTTCTGCCCTCATCAAGTCTTCAGCAATCCCTCCTCACCGCACAACCAGTGCCCCACTTTAGTCCTCGGTTCCCTGAATCGAGTTCCGCAAGTTTCTACTTTGTGCCAGATTTTGAAGGCAATGGACATTTTTAAAGACCTAACCCCTGCCCTTATTACATCACAGTGTGAAAAGTGCTGCAATAAAAGGGGGGGGAGGAGCCAAAGGAGGGAAGTAATAGGAAAAGCTTCCTGAAAGGAAGCGAAGTCTTGTGAGGTGAGGAGCATGTGCTATGGGGCATTCTAGCAGAGGGAATCTTTTCTGCAAAGGCCCTATGTTTACCAGCCTCCAGGATGGCCCCCAGTGATCCCTAACTCATGGTACCTTTGTGTAGTCCCTTCCCACACTGAACAGGGTTGACTTACATAACAGGATGTTACGGAAATGACTGTGGTTCCTGAGGCTGGGTCATAAAAGATCTTGTAGCTTCCCATCTGTTCTGTCGAGTCACTCAGTCTAGAAGTCATCTGCCCTATTGTGGAGGAGCCCTACGGAGCCCTCTACCCAGCGAGGAGCTGAGGCCTTCAGCCAGCAGCCCTGTGAGTGAGCTACCTGGGAGGTGAATCCTACCTCTCTAGTCAAGCCTTCAGATGACTACAGCCCCAGCTGATCAGTTCTTCATGAGTTGGTGGTCAAGCTGAGGCAGAACCACCTAGCTAAGCTCCCAAATTTATGACCTAAGGGAGTAAATCTGTTGCTGCAAGCCCACTGAGTTTGGAGTGACTTGTCATACAGCACTGTGTAACTAAGGCCCGCAGGCCATGTGAAAGACCATGTAGAGCTACGCCAATGTCTTCACTCAAGTGAAGGGTCCAAGAGGAGAGCAGCTCAGAACAAGGCTGGAAAAGAAGGCAAGGACCAGATGGTGAAGGACATTCTGTATCATGTTAAGGCCCTCAAAGAAAGTATGCTTTGGGGCACACCTGGGTAGCTCAGTCAGTTGAGTGTCCAACTCTTGATTTTGGCTCAGGTCACGATCTCAGGGTTGTGGGGTCAAGCCCCACATCAGGCTCTGCACTCAGCGCAGAGTCTGCTTGGGTTTCTCTCTCTCTCCCTCTCCCTCCCTCTGCCCCCCCCCCCAAATTTTTTTAAAGATTAAGTTTGCTTTGCTTTCAGAGTGATGGAGAAGAATTGGTGGGCTTTGAGCAGTGAATTGACCTGGTCAGATTTTTCTTCAGAAAGATGACTGGGGTGGGGAGAGGGGGGCCTGGGTGGTATATTTGGTTAAGTGGCCAACTCTTGGCTTTGGCTCAGATCATGATCTCAGGGTCTTAAGATCGAGCCCTGCATCGGGCTCAGCACTCAGCGAACTGTCTCCTAGAGATTCACTCCCCTTCTCTCTGCCCCTTCCTCCACTCGTCTCCCCTGCCCCCCCCCACCACCTCTTAAAAAAAAAAAAAAAAAAAGGCTGTGGCTCCAGATGGAGGATGGATTGGCGAGAGATAGTAGCTGCTTCACTGGGATGGAGAGAAATGGATGGATTTTAAGACCCTGGGGAAGTGGAATGCAGAGGCTTCTCTTACTGTTAGGTTAGATATGGACAACAGTGGGAAGGCAGGGATTTCCCTGGCAAATGAATGGAAAGTACATGGCGTACTGAGAAAGTGTGCAAGGCACAAGTTTGAGAGGCATGAGTTAAGGCAAATGTGAAGTGCCTAGTGGATGTCCAGAGATGGCCAGGAAAGACTTGGATTTGCAGATCTGTCACTATGGAAAGAGACAGCTTGGACTGTGGAACCAGGATTAGGAGGATTCCCATGTGTACACACACTGTCACCCCTGCGAAGTGTGGGGGATGGGGTGCAGCTCTTCACTATGGCCTCACTGACTTCCATGACTGTCTGGTGGGAGGTCATCTTACCAGCTGCCACTCACTAAGCACCTCCTCTCTGCCCCCTGCTACTTTGTATTTTATCTAATCCTGTGTATTAACAGGACAGTTTTGAACCTGATATTCCCAACTTGGTGCCCACCCATATGAAAATCTTTGACCTCTTTTGCCATTTTGAAAATAAATCCTTTGTAGTTGAAAGACCTAAATGTGAGACAGGAATCCATCAAAATCCTTGAGGAGAACACAGGCAGCAACCTCTTGGACCTCAGCCACAGCAACTTCTGGCTAGACACATCTCCAAAGGCAAGGGACACAAAGGCAACATGAACTACTGGGATTTTATCACGATAAAAAGGTTTTGCACAGCAAAGGAAACAGTCAACAAAACCGACAGAATGGGAAAAGATATTTGCAAATGACATTACCAGATAAAGGGCTGGTATCCAAAGTCTATAAAGAACTTATCAAACTCAACACCCAAAGAACAAATAATCCAATCAAGAAATGGGCAGAAGACATGACAGACATTTCTCCAAAGACATACAAATGGTCAACAGACACATGAAAATATGTTCAACACCACTCAGCATCAGGGAAATATAAATCAAAACCACAATGAGATACCACCTCACACCAGTCAGAATGGCTAAAATTAACAAGTCAGGAAACGACAGATGTTGGCAAGGATGCAGAGAAAGGGGAACCCTCCTACACTGTTGGTGGGAACGCAAGCTGGTGCAGCCACTCTGGAAAACAGTATGGAGGTTCCTCAAGACATTAAAAATAGAGCTACCCTAAGACCCAGCAATTGCACTACTGGGTAGATACAAAGGTAGGGATCCGAAGGGGCACCTGCACCCCAGTGTTTATAGCAGCAGTGTCCACAATAGCCAAACTATGGAAAGAGCCCAGATGTCCATCGATAGATGAAAGGATAAAGAAGATGTGATGTATATATACAATGGAATACTACGCAGCCATTTAAAAAAATGAAATCTTGCCATTTGCAATGACGTGGATGGAACTATTCTAAGAAAATAATCAGAGAAAGACAATTATATGATCTCACTGATATGTGTAATTTAAGAAACAAAACAGGATCATAGGGGAAGAGAGGAAAAAATAAAACAAGATGAAATCAGAGCAGGAGACGAACCATAAGAGACTCTTATCAAAGGAAACAAATTGAGGGTTGTTGAAGGGGAGGGAGGTGGGGGGCTGGGGTAACTGCGTGATGGACATTAAGGAGGGCATGTGATGTAATGAGCACTGGGTGTTATATAGGACTGATGAATCCCTGAACTCTACCTCTGAAACTAATAATACATTGTATGTTAATCAATTGAATTTAAAAATAATAAAAATTTTAAAATCCTTTGTAGAAACAGAAGAGTTGAAAGTCTTGCGTCTAAATCTTGACTCTGCCACCTAATGGCTGTGATCAAAATACCTTTCTGAGCCTCGGTTTTATCGTCATCAAACCTGGAATAATAGTAATACTAGCTTCACAAAAAGTCGTGAGGACTAAACAAGACCATTTTGTGTGAAAGCTAACTTACATGCTGAGCTCTCAAATAGGGTTTACTTTAAGAAAACACTACTCCTAGGCAATATACACATTTTTTCATTGGTCTGAGATTATATATTATTAAATATGGCTCACGGTCCATCAGTTAAAGCTTAGAAGTCAAAGCAACGCCCCACGGGTCCGATGTTACCACTCCTGCCTGCCTTCCCAGCACTGTTGATGCGGCTTGCATGCGTGGATTTCAGCAATTGGTGGTTTCTCCCCTCCTGCACAAGGCACATTGCGTTGTTCATCATAGAGCCCTCTCCAGCTAGCACGTGTAATACAAAGCCGGCATTTATTTGCCAAGTTGGTTCAAACTGGATTCAGTCTTAAAGATTTTTGGGGTTGTACTGGCATTTGACTTGTGTAAACGGAACGATTAATTCCAAAATTTAAACTTCAGTGGATTAAAAAAAACTTCCTCTAGATCACAACTATGTTAACTCAGTTTTATGTGCAGGAAAACATTTGCTTTATGGTATCCGGCCGATTTTTAGAATTCTGAGATCAAACACCTAGAGGGTGAAGAAGGAGTTGCTGGGGGAAGCGAAGAGGGGGGGGAAAAGCAGAGTGATGCTTGGGGGCAAAAAAGCAGGAACACCTACTTGGACACAGAAGTTGTGTGACTTGTGGGAGTTTTGAGATAATTATATTGAGTTCTGTAGTGATTTGCAATTGGGAACGTCTCCAAGTGCACCACTGAGAGGAATACCTGAAAGGGCCACAAGATGGCGATATCATTCCATGAGTCGCTCCCGGTCCTTCCCACCCAGTAGCTATGGCTTTCTTTGTTCAGACCTCCTTCCCTAGCAAATGTCACCAATACCACCGTCCATTTTGTGTCTCTTCATGCTCCTGGCCTTCCCATAAGCCACTTTCTTGTGACTAGCCTTAATGCAAAAACTACTGATTTTTATTGCTATTTGTTTATTTTTATTTTTATTTTTTTGCTATTTGTTAAATTTTTAAGATAGTGATATGGTCTCCACTCTGTTGTAAAAGCAGCTGAATCAAATGTTTTGTTTTAATAAGAAATATAAAATAAACCAACCAAAAACACTTCAGGTTGATCTTTCCCTTTTTGTGAGTTACCATCCAGAAAGACTTCCCAGGTAAGTGGGGTGTCACCCACCAGGGCTGGAGATAGAAACGAAAGTGCTCACTTAAGGCTAAGACAAATCCTTAGCTGGGGAGAGGCTGCCAGTGCCCTTAAGTTGGGGCAGGAAGGAGGCTGAGCCCCACCCCAGAGAATGAAGGACAAAAACCCCAAATGTTCTACCTCTTCAATTTTTTATTATGGAAAAATTCAGTACAAAAGCTAGAATAATAGGACAGACCCTGATACAATCATATGGAGGGTCTGATACTATAAACCAGGAAAGAGGCTTAAGGCAAATGTAAGCTCCCAGTTTGTTGAGGACACTTAAATTTTGCATTCCCAGCATCCTGGGTCTCCCCCTCCAGCCCCTCATAACGGGAAGTCCTGACTTAGAGGAGGGGCAGACCACTGGTTTTAGAGGCCAGTTGGGAAAGCAGACCTGTGGAGGTGACCAATTTCAGCCCCAAGGAGGATTTGAATCCTGGTCTAGTGACCTGTCCTGCAGGAGCTCTTTATTTGGGTGGCTTCTAGGGACACCTGAATTCCCAGAAAATTATAGGGTTAGTCATTTTCCTAGGAAGAAGACTCCTATTCCCAGCAGATTGTCAAAAGTCTATGTGGCCACTCCTTATCCCCTTATCCCTTCACCCAGGCCAGAAAAAAAATCTAAAAAAACCCACTGTAATGATGCTGATAATGCTGACCCAGTCTCTCTTCTGATGGTCACACTGTTCTTTTAAATATGGCCCATGAAATCTTTCATAATAAAAAAATGGTGATAGGGAATTAAAAACAGGTACATACAGAATTTTCCTGCTAAAGAAATTCACTATGCATTTGGGCACTTCACACCAGAAATACTAGGCATGTTAATTTCAAAGCTCTGAGAAGAAACAACTACGCTAATCCAAAGTACGTTTAGTAATAACGATACCCAAATTCATTAACTAATTTGGGAAAATGTGCTTTGCTTGACAATCCATTAACTGCATTTTTCATTTTCAGATATTTCAGAAATCATTTTGGAAATAAACACAAACATTACATATTCACAGAAAATGCCACTTACGGCTTTAATATCGAATATAACCGTCATAGCTCACAAAAATAGCATAAAGTGCAAAAGCTCCATTTCAAAAGGCTTCAAATCACTCCCAAAGCAATGGAGACTAAATGCTACCACAACCAGTGGGCACAACACCCTTATACCGCACAACTCTATAAAGTACAAAACAAGAGATATATCTGAAAATATTATATATGCTCTGATTACATACTGTGATTATAAAATAGTCTTCAATCTGGTTTAACAGAGAAAGAAACCATTCAAACAATGTCCTTTTTTTTTAATCTGTAGGAGAATGTCCTTAAAATCCATTGAGAACCCCAATCTGGCCTGCCAATTCTCTTTAGCCAGCTGGAATGGTAGCACCCAGGCAAAGAGCTGGCAATGAAAGGTTCCAAGCTCATTTGGGGAAAAGGAGCTAGGAGAGGGGGGCTCATTGGACAAGCTTCAGCCCTCCCCCGCCCCCCAGAGATGGTTGCGTGTCAGCCCCCAGGGATGAAGAGCCAAGGAGCCTCCATCCCATTCTCAGAGCCTCCAACATTGCGCCGGCTCACATAAGCGTGACGAACTGGTGAGAAGTTTTAAAACACCTGAGAAATCCAATAAAAAGAACAAGTTACAGTATTTTTCAGAAAGTCTGTGCTTGATGACCATCAAGCTTAGATCCCCCAACGGGACATCTTGGGTCCAGAAATAACATTTTAGGCACTCATCCGAGGGACAGGTCTAGTTTCCCCCAAAATGTAGCCTGTTACCAAATAGAGTCAGTTATCTTTTCCCCATACACCTTAAATATATTCACTGAAGTGCTAACAATATAATCATAATCATAAAGAGAAAAGATTTTTTTCTAAAAATCAAGATTCAATCAAACACTGTAAAATAAGAATCACTGACTTAAATGATTGCTTGGTAACTAGGATAATAATGTTTAATATCTTAGATCCAATTCCTGCCGATTCTCGATCTTGCAAATTCTATCTAAGCAGAACAAAACTGTGATAGGTCATGGCAGCCACTCACTGTGACTAACTCCCAAACATCAAATCTCCATGTCCCTGCATTATTAGGGGGAAAAACAAAAAGATTCTTGATTGCACATCAACTAATAAGCTATTCACTTTTTTAAAATCTGAAAACCTGTGGAGCCCTATTTTTAACAGCGGTTTCCCGTGACCTGTCAATCCAAGAGCAGAGGCCTCTCGAAAAGTAGAATTCAGTTCATTATTTCTTAGGACCCATTCATGTCAGGCTCAATTTAAAAAGAAGACTCAGCAGTAAGTCAGAATCCAGTGATGAGCTCTCAAGTGTATAGCTAACCGGTGTGTATCCCAAAAGCTGCTCCTCATGAAAAATACACAACTGGCATTTAAATTCCATTCAAGCTATTGGATGAACTGTCCACTCTAAAAGACAGATATTTACAACTCTACAGTGGGAGAAACGGGGAAGATGAGAAGGAAATACACCAAAATACCAAAATATTAACAATGATCGTCCTTGGACAATAGAAATACAGACTTTTTTTGTCTTCAACTTTCCTGTAGTTTTCCAATTTTCTTTCAAGAGTGTTTAGTGCTAGAAAAGCATCATAAATATAAATGTAAATATAAATATGCTATAAGTCTAACTTCAAATAAGACTGTTCAACTCCTACTTTCTCGATTTACCATCTTCACGCTATCAAGCTAGAGTGATTTTTGTTCAAGAGTTCTGTTTTTGTCCTCAAATATACCCATTCCATACTTCTTTATCAGCCCTCAGCTCATTAAAACCAATCTCTAGAAGGGCCTTCTGTTTTTGGGGGGGGTTTGTTTTTTGGGTTTTTTTTAACAGCAAAAACATCCCTTCTGACATCTGAACTAAGTCATTTGTCTTGTAGAAAATGGATGGAAACAGCTGAGTTGGGGCACTGATTTCCTTATTTCCAGCAGTCATGTTGTATCCCGATTTCCAAAGGACACTCAGAAACTTCCAGAAGAGCAAGGTCAGAGAGTTGAGAGCTGGAGGTGATATTCCTCAGGGACCCACCCCTTTACCTGATAGGGAGACACAGTCCCTCCTTAACTGTAATGTTCCCATCACTGAGGAACTCTCAAGACAGAAGTTAAACCTCACATATAACACAAACACTTCCCACACCCCTGCCTCTCCTCATCCACGCTTCCACACTAAGACAGCTGGGCCTGAAGTACATCAAAGCTTCCCCCTACTTTGGAGCATTTTATACTGCAGAATGGATGAGCCCAGAATCCATGCCTGGTAAAACTAATCTGAAGCGAGGACTGCTATTTCCCTTTAAAAAATTCTAGAGACCACAGTTTTAAAACTCTCGGATGGAACCACCTAGGTCTCAGAAGTGCGTCAGAACCCCACAAATACATAAATACCTTCTTTCAAAGTATATTTTTAAACCATAATAAACAGGTACACTTCTTCAACACCAAATTTTTTACCATGGAAACCACAATTTACCTTGCATTTTCACTGCATGATATTAGCGAAATAGGTAAGTTTAACCTTCAAATAAACGGATAGAACACATTTCTCACATTTGGGTTCCATCAAGATTTCTTAGTGTAAATAGGGTTCTGCTAAAAATAACTTGAAAACCACAGGAGAGAACAATGTCATTCATTTTTAAACTCTTGGTTCATTGCTCCTTATTGGACTTTTCACCTTAGATCCTGTACAAAATTCTAATTAAAGCAAGAGTTCCCAGACATGCCACGGACTGGTACTGCCCAACTCCTCGGTCCTTGGTGACACGACTCCTGTCCTCACAAGGACACCTCCGTCCTGCTCTCTTTCACAATGGAATGCTCCAAGGCAGGAGATGTCGGAGCTTCAGTGAGTATCCCTGAGGCCCTGTATTCCCCCCACACACACCGTGGACCATTCTGGAGTCTTCATTCAGCCTAGTGAAGAGGTTAGTGGTAGCCAGTGTCATGTGAGCTGAGGAAGAACTCCGAAGGCAACAGACTTGCCCGCTGCACCAGCAACCCCAAGAGCCAGCATGCAGTCCCCTCGGTCCTCGAAAGAAGCAGTCGTTAGATGCTCGGACAAACTGCAGAAGCACCTTGTACTGTGAGACTACAGAGTACGACTCCCGCAGGAAATACTGGACTTCCAGAATAGAAGGCTTCCCATCAGCAGAAGTTTCCAGAACTTCGTGTTGGCTCCAGATGTTAAGCTAGGATCCCCACCGTGACCATCCCAAGGCCTTGACCTTACAGAGCTCAGCAGTAAGGAGCAGGGGTCTGTGTGCAGAGGGCTCAGCCACACCTATTCTTCTCGGTGTGTTGGAGGCCACTGGGCTGGGGGGGGGGGGGCAACAACGTCAACACTTAGGAATTGTGCTCATCTTCAAGAATGGCTTAAAGTGGAGTGTAGCTTTTGGCACAGAGGGTTTTTCCGTCAGCTTCACCCTCTGAAGTCCCCGTCTCTCAGCAGAGGTAGTAGAGAAAGGATTCACAAGCACATGTAAAATCCAGTTACTGAGAGTCTCCGAGTGGACCAGCAGCCTCCTCAGCCACAAGCCCTGTGTAGGTTTCACTGGCTTGCTTTTATTTTAGGACTGTTTTCCCAAATGAAAATCCCTGGCATCTTCCATCAGTCAGCCTGTCTTGCCTGTCAGAGTCTGTCTGTCAGCAGGAGCGTCCGCTCTGAAAGCCCATGGGAACGGTGGGGTGTGCAGCAAACTCCTGGGAAATGAGGCTCCCCCAAGGGACTGCTCTGCCATCCCAAAGGACACAGCCCAACCAGTCACTGCATCTGGAAGGGACACTGAGAAGATCCACCTGGTGGCCCTCAGCTCTGCACTTTCCATCTTCGGGAACGGGACAGACCCTCCTCCTCACGCACGCTGGAGTCCTGGTGGGCCACAGACACGCTAGTCAGAGCTCAAGGGAACAGAATACTAAGAAGACAGACCCTACCCCCAACTCTACAAACCACCGGCTGTCTTTGCCGGCAAGCGAAGCCCGGTGCAGGAGGGAAAACAAGCAGAGAACCAGCCACTGCCTTGCCATCACGTGATCTTGACCGGCGATTTCTTGCTGGCACACAGGAGGGACACGTAGGGGACGCCGATGAAGGCCCATTTCTCGCTGGGCCAGAACTTGATGACAGGGCCCTGCTCGGGGATCTCGGAGGCAGCATCAAAGTAGGCAAAGCACACACAGCCCAGGTAGGCAGCAAGGCAGATGAGGATGTGCCTGCAAAAGGACACAGGAGGTGAGCACGCAGCAGGGCAAACAAAGATGGCCGCCTTCCGGCGAGCCTGCCCCTCCCCACTCACGCCCCGCCCCTCCCCACTCACGCCCCGCCCCTCCCCACTCACGCCCCGCCCCGCGCTCCCTGAAGGGAAGGACTGCACAGCGCCCCTTCCAACCAGGAAGGGGCAAGGTAACCAACAAGCCCCGGAATAGCAGGAGAACGATAAATCTGGAGCAAACACGGCCTGTTTTAGAAAGTTCTGAAATATTCCACGTGGTAACAGGAGCAAACATGCAAATGCCTTTGGGGCTCAACCCTGAAGACCGAGGCCCAAGGATTTAAAATAGGTGCTAAGAAGATGGAACCAACTGAGAACATCTGATAAGATCCGCCTTCTTCCTCCAACAGTTTTTATACATAGCTTATGCCTTTTATTATGAATCCTTTTATACTGACTAAATTGCTTTTACAGTTTAGTAGGGAAACTTTTTTACTTTACCGTATCTGTAAAAAGTTTTAACATGAATTTTTTATCAAGCAAGGGACCATTTTAAAGCAGGTAACCCTTCCCTCTACTCTAGACTGAAACTGAATTCCAGATAAGCTAAAGATCAAAAACCTATTTTTAAAATATTTTCTTTGACTATATTTTTATGAACTGTGGTGGGGGAGGCCTTTCTGATACTGAAAAGTCCAGAAACCCTTTAGGAAGAGACTGACAATGGGAGAACATGACTGTTGAAAACCAATAGGGCACAAAAATACCATCATATACTGAAAGACAAATGGGAAACGGGGTGGGGGGGTGAGATATTTGTACCATATGACCAAAGAGTTAAAATCCCTATATTCTGGGGCACCTGGGTGGCTCAGTCGGTTAAGCAGCCAACTCTTGATTTCGGCTCAGGTCATGATCTGAGGATCCTGAGATCCAGCCCTTTGTTGGGCTCTGCACTGAGCATGGACCCCGCTTAGGATTCTCTCTCTCTCTCTCTCTGCCCACCCCCCTTGCACACATGTGCTCTCTCTCAAAAAAATAAAATAAAATAAAATCCCTACATTCCAGAGAACTCTCAAAAACGAATCATTTCACGGAATGCCCTTTAAAACAATCAGGGTGGGGGCAGGCCGTGGGTAAAGATGGCATGACTGACATTGGCCTCAGGCTGATAAATACTGAAGCTGGATGTTGCCTCCATGAGGGCTCAATGTAGTATTCTCCATACTCTTGAAAATGATGCAAATTTGCATAATACATACAGTTATTGGACAGTAATGACTGGTTACTCTGTGCCAGACACCAGGTGCTAGATATAAATTTTTAAAAATGGAAACACTGCACAGGGAAGACAAATGAAAAGGTACCTTTCAACTGAAGAAATGTGCACAGTGAACTTACACTGGAAAAGATGCTCAACAATACTAATTTTTTACAAAAACATAAAAATATTTTTAATCAGGTTAACAAGATTTAAGAGTTAATATCTAGTATATATGAAAGTATGGGTAAAAAGGCATTATCTTACAGACTTTAATAAAAAGTGTGCATTAATACTTTGGAGATATAGATCTATATATGTACCTGTGTCTATAGATACAGCTATAATCTATAGATATATAAAATTTAACCTAAGGAAATGTTCAGGCATGGGAACAAATAACCTAATCATCTATTAATAGAGAGGTTGGCTAAATGAATTCTAAAGCATCCATAATGTGAAATATTAACTGGACACAAAAAAATGGAAGATAATATGTATGCATTGGTAAGGAAAGTGGTCCACAATCTGGTATTCCCTATATTAAGAAAAAGCAAAACAAAACACATTGTATCACATATAGAATGATGCTATGTTTGTTTTTAAAAAGTAGCATTAGAGAAATAGACATGAAAAATCTGGAAGGTGGGGTGCATGGGTGGAGTAGTCAGTTAGGCAGCCAACTCTTGTTTTTGGCTCAGGTCATGATCTCAGGGTTGTGAGATTGAGCCCCATGTTGGGGTCTGCACTGAGCATGGAGTCAGCTTAAGTTTCTCTCTCCCTCTCCCTCTGCCCTCCCCTCCCATGCTCACTCACCCGTGCTCGCTTGTGCATCTCTAATAATCTTTTTTAAAAAATCTGGAAGGAGGGGCACCTGGCTGGCTGAGTCAGTGGAATGTGTGACTCTTGATCTCGGGGTTGTGAGTTCAAACACCACGTTAGGTACAGTAATTACTTAAAAATCTTAAAATCCGGAAGGATTAACCTCAGGCTGTTAACAATTGTTATCACTCTTTGGTGGACAGAATTATGAGAGCCCCTCTATACTTCTGTTTAAATTTGTTCTTAAAATGCCATAACTGGGACAAAAATACGGTTCAACTTTGAAAAAGCAGGAAGTATACCAAACCTAGAAACAAATTCAAGTCTGAGCCAAAGTTATTACAATCTAATTTTTGAATTTTGCTTAAATAGCTAACGTTACCAAGATACTTGGATTGATAAAAAGATGTACTTTACCTTGAATGAGGTCATATTTACACATGTGTATACATTTATCAAAACCCATCAGTGTACACTTAAAATCTGCATTTTATTATCTCCATTATAACTCAAATTTACAGTGCATAAATCCACTAGTGTGAGTCGAGGTTGAACCTAAAAAAATACCAGGAAAAGGACCCTCAGACTGGAATCTCCAGTTTGTGCTGTTTTTCTTTGTTCTGTCTTTTGCAAACAGTCTTGGGGAGTCCCCAGGCCTTAAACTGAGAGCAAGTCGGGTCTCATGCGAGACCTATACAAGTTCCCATGTTCAAGGAAATTCACACGAGTTCTTTCAAACCCTAGAGTTTTAGGCATCTCCTGATAGAAGTCAAACTTCTGAATCTTGGATCTAATAAAGTTTTCCCAGCTCCTTACCACTAGAATTCTCCCTAGGGGCTCTCAATTTACAAGGGACATTCTAAAGCAGACTTCCCTAGGTCCCTGTTCTCTTTTGCAATCAGAAGTTCTGGGGGACAGGGAAACAGGGCTCTGGGTTGGGTGCTGAAGCAGTTCATAGGAAAAAACCACTCGACTTCCTCCTCAGCGTTCTGACTATAGGAGTCTGCATGCTGTTTAATAAACTGCTGCTTTTTTTTTTCTTTAACCGCGTATCCTGAGCATGCCAACGCATAGCTGCTCCAGTTCCCAATGACTCAACTCCCAGGGGAGTGATCCTGAAAAATGAATTCCTTTCTCTGGGCATCTGTCCCTACCTGTAAAGTGAATGGGTGAGACTGTCCCCAGTTGGCCTGTGATGCCTTCACCTGGTCACTTGGGCATCCCAGTCCCCACATCACCTCTGTCCCAAGCTTTCCCCACCCCCACCCGACCCCGGGCGATCTAGCTAGAGCTCAGGTTACGGACTCGGTTTTCAAACTCCTTTATGCTTTAGTAATGGAGCTAGAGGTAAGAGACCGCAGACTCGAGGCACACACAACGGGTCTTTTTGTTCCGGCTGAGCCTGCTCCCTGGAGCCTATGCTGTGTTGGACAGTACCCTCCGTTGCTTCCGGAAGGTCTGACCATCTCTGTGAGGAGAGAGGTGCACCCAGGCCGTGCCCCATCCTCTTGCACACCCGCCGCACCGCGCAGGGAGAACAGCGGGTGCGGACCCCTGTCCGGTGGCCGGGCCTTACCATACACAGTGCAGGTAGGGAAAGTGGAAGGACGAAAGCAGCTCACAGAAGGCTCGGTCACTGATCCAGCAGAAGAGCGCCAGCGTCCACCAGAGGCCCGAGAAGAGGCCCAGCTTGAAGACACGCACATTGTCACACCTGCACAGGGATCCAGAAAGCAAGTCACCCTCAGGCTGGGTTGTCACCCACCTTGCTGGCCCCTTTCTTCTGGCTCCTCACACCGCCCCACCCCAGCCCCTCGGCCCTGGAGGTCCCACCCAACATCCTGTCACCCCACAAGCCTGTGGATGTAGATACCACACGTACACACGCACATGACTCCCAAAGCCGTGTTCTCACCCAGGCCTCTCCCTGACTCGAGACTCACATACGCAGCTACCTTCCGGACATGTCCACCCATGTGTAACACAGACCTAAACTTAACATGTCCATAATGAACTCCTGTTCTCCTACGTACTCTGCCCCTCGCTGCCTCTGCTCATCAACTCCCCGCCCCCCAAGGATCCCTGCGCTCCTCAAACAGCCCCATCAAGTTCCCCAGACCTTAGCACTGGCTATTCCTGCCACCTGGAATGCTCCTCCTCACATAACCACCTGGTTCACTGACTCCCGAGTCTCTGCTCAAATGTCCCTCAGTAAACCCTTTCCTGACCACTGTTAACAATTGCACCATGGGTCTCCACCCCCTAAGTGACGCTCCCCCCACCATTTCCTTCTTCTCTCCTCTAATTTCTCTGTAGGGATTATAACCCCTCTAGCATCCTCCATGTTTTCCTTGTTGATGGTTGGTCTTCCCCTGGAACAGCAGGGGACATACAGAAGGCTCCCACTATGTGCTGAATGAAAGAAAGAGCTCCCACATATGCCGGGACAAAATGTTTTTCAGTTAACAGCCCAGAGAAATTTCCATTGCCATTTCCTTTCCTTGTTCCTGAATCATTCATAAAGGGGGGAGGGGGTGACTTCCAGTCCTGGGGGGGGAAGGCCCAGAGGCAGCTGGTGGCTGAGGGTCCTTCCCGGCCCTCCCTCAGGGTCTCCTTCCCTCCACGGACCGCTCCCAGGTCAGCCAAGCTCTCTCTCGGGACCCAGAGTCCAACGTAACATCTGCCCCCGAGAAGGGGCCACAGCTATTTGTTCATATTTGTTGTACAAGTGTCAGAAACCTGACTGGTTGGTACCTTTCCCAGCCGCCTGAGGAAGCATCAGCGAAACCAGGATGGGCAGAAGGTTCAGAAAGGCCTACTCAAAAAAACAAATACCCTTTTGGAGGAGAGCTAAATGTATTCCTTGAAAAAAATTTTTTGAAACAACAGAGGCCCAGGACTGGAGACACTAAATTCCTACTTAGCTCTGTTGAACGGCTCGCCCTCACAGAGGCTCCTCTCTCTCGGCTCAGCTTTCTCTGCCTCCTCAGGTCTCAGCTTCCGGGGCGCCTTCTCAAATAGACTTTCTCTGACAGCCCCCACCCCTACTACATCGTCCGCACCGTGAGTGCCTGCCATTTTCCTTCATAACACTCAACACAAACTGACACTGTCTTCACTGGTGTAATTATTTGTTGAAGGTCTAATATCCGAGTAGACGGTAAGCTCAGCGAGAGTAAGAACTCCACCTGCTTTTCACCAAGTATATACAGTGTATGACCCAGAAGAGGCATGAAATAAATGCTAGCTGAATGAATAAATAACAAGGGAGTAAAGGAAAATGTTAACTGGATGCCAGTGATCTAAGGAGCACATTTTTTCCCAGATTTTTTTTTTTTTAAAAAACAGTACCCACGTTGATTGGGTACCAAATTCTCTGAATGCATGCTAGGCACTATGAAAGGCAAAATGAAAAGGGCTCTTGCCTTGCTATTTTAAAAGATAAAATGAAAACAGACAAAAACAAGTGTCAACAACTATAGACAATTTGGTACAAGAGAACCCATGTACACTCAATCCAATTAAACCTAGAAACCTTGGCTTAAGGAACACCCCAGAACACAGCATGCTGGGGAGGCAGAGCCTGTGTTGAGCGACAGTCTGTCTTTCCTGCCAGGGATGAGTCACGTGGGGGGAAAGCCCTGCAAAGTCAGGGTCTCAGGGTGGCCTGGTACTGTCCCTCCTCTGTTGCTAGAGGGACAGGGCCTGCTACCTGCTGCTGACCAGGCCCATCTGCACTTGGGTCTTGCCCATACCTGGGCTCCTTTGGGTTTTATTCACACTTTTTAGGGCTCCTACCAAAATATCAACGTGAGATTAAATGAAAAAAGCAGATCAAAAGTGATATATACAACAGGACCCTATTATAGGATAAAAAAAATCTGAGCTGCTATCTGTTCTCCTCTTCTTAACCCTTTGTTGTATTCTCAAAGTTGTCCTTAACAGACTCACTCCTATAATCAGGGGGAAAAAAAAAAAAAGCACCTACTTTAAAATATATTAAATGCAGCTGAGTCACTTCATAATATGACAACACAAATTTCAGTAAATGTCCGCTCATAACCCCAAATAAAATGTTGTTGCCACATGGTCTGAGAGAAAGTTCAGAAAGGACAATGAAAATAAAAAACTAGAAACAAGCTCTAGCAACAAGGCTAATGAGAAACAGAAAGCTTCCCTAGCTCCTTTGAGCAGAGGGAGGATGGACGAGAAATATTTAGCTGCTACATTACAGATTATCACTAATGTCAGCAGGGAAGGTCCTGGAAGGAAATGCAAAGAGCAGTAAGGGCATCCCCTGTCTGGGAATTTTATCAAGGCAGGCCAACAACCATCTTCTCTCTCCTTGTTGGGACTCGGGGGGAACTGGGACACAGCAGTGAACATAGGGGCCTTGTTCCTGTCCATGGAGTCTACATCAAGAAAAGGGACAGACACTAAACAAAAAACCAGCACGAATAATTTTTTAATTACATTTGGGAAGGGTGCCAGAAAGAAGTTGGTGGTGCTATGAGCAATTGAGCCAAACAGGTGAGTCAACGATGAGCCAGAAGTAAGCCAAGCAGGAGAGTCAGAGGAAGGGAAAGCATGAACAAGGACCTGGGGGATAGGGAAGGTCAGAACAGCTAGAGGACAGAATGTAAGGGGGGAGCTTCGTGCAAGCCAGATCAGTAGGTGGGGGCCATGTTAGGATTTTGAACTTCATCCTAATTGCAAGGTCAGCTAGAAAAAGAGACTATTAGAGCCACATAGGGGCCATATTGAGGATATTGAACTTGATGTCAATTTTAATGTCAACTAATGGAAAAATGAAAGTGATGAGATGGGATGTTCAGGGAAGAAAGAGGGAGCAGGCTTCTGCTTTGAGCAAATGGGTAAATGGTGCTCCCATTTGCTGGAAATACTAAGAGAACCAGAACTGGAAAAGTCAGATCAGGAATCTTGTTGAATTCGAGACGGCTGTGACAGGTGGAGTCAGAGGCTAGATGCACCGTGGTGGAGGTAGAAGGAAGGACAGAGTCACACACACACCTGGGAGTCATTTGCACGTGTTCAGTAACGAACGCCACAGCTGTTGATGAGATCTTCCAGGGCCAAGTGTAGAGGGAGGAAAGCCGAAGTGAGAGGTCCCCCTTAAGGGACTCTTACATGCAAAGGTGCGTAGCAAACAAGGAGCTCACGTGAGAGACTGAAGAGAAGCTGCCGCAGAGTGAGCGGAATCCCGGGCGGGTGTGGCGTCCTGGGAGGCATGGGGAAGAACGTGTCAAGGATGAGGGGGGGTGAACTGTGCAAGCAGCTGAGAGAAGAGCACATAAGATACAGGAAGAACCGTCACTGGGCATACAACCCAGGAGGGCTTAGGTATCGAAGTGGGGCAGAAGCTAGATGGGAGTGGGCTGAAGAAGACAGGAGAGCTGAGGGACCAAGACAACTTTTACAGACGCTGGGCTGTGGTGCCTGGCTGGCTCAGCTGGTAGAGCGTGCGGCTCTTGATCTCGGGGTCTTGAGTTTGAGCCCCATGTTGGGCATAGAGATCACTTACATATAACAGTAAGCACTTCTAAGACGTTGGGCTATGAGAGATGAGAGAGAGAAAGCTGGTGGTTGGAGACAGACCTGGACTGAGCCCAGGCGGAGAGCTAGGTAAGATGGGAGAGGCTCAAGTGTTTTTACAAGCCAATGGGAAGGACGGTTTAAGGAGGGGTGAGGACCCAGTAGACTAGTTACAGGAAGGAGTAAAGTATGTATAGGAGAATGGAGGGAATGATCCATAGGCAGAAAGACAGACCCCGGCAGGAAGGAGGGCTACTTCCCATGATGCTGCCACTTGTAAATGTAATGATGGAGACCAATGAGCTGCAGTGGGGGCTAGCTTTTCAGGGACAAAGATTTTTTTTTTTTAAGATTTTATTTATTTATTTGACAGAGAGACACAGCGAGAGAGGGAACACAAGCAGGGGGAGTGGGAGAGGGAGAAGCAGGCTTCCCGCCGAGCAGGGAGCCCGATGCGGGGCTCGATCCCAGGACCCTGGGATCATGACCCGAGCCGAAGGCAGACGCTTAACGGCTGAGCCACCCAGGTGCCCCAGGGGCAAAGATTTTTAAGTATGAAACAGATGATTTCCTTTGTAATCATGTACAAAGATCAAGAGTATTAAAGGAAAATGTGGGTGCTTGGCTGGCTCAGTCAGTTAAGCATCTGCCTTCGGCTCAGGTCATGATCCCAGGGTGCTGGGCTCAAGTCCTGCACTGGGCTCCCAGCTCAGTGGGGAGTCTGCTTCTCCCTCTGCCCCTCCCCGCTGCTTGTGTGCTTTCGCTCTCTTAAATAAATAAAATCTTAAAAAATAAAAAAAAAAAGGAAAATGTTTCCCTGCTTAAAGGTCATACTCTTGAAGCAGAATTTATTTAAACCGCAATCTGCCCTAACCACTGTCTTCCTTCATTTGTTCTTGTTTAAATAGGAGTTAAAAATATTTTCCCTTTCCTTAAGCTACTTTCTAACAAAATTTTCGGCTAAAACATAGTATCAAGAGTTAAAATGAACTAAACTGCAATGAATTCTCAAGAAACATACCTAGGTTCTGCACATTCTGTTCAATTCCGGCCGAATATAAGCCAGTACCGCTGGACTATTACAAATTCATTTCAGATCTCTTTATTGGCAATTTGTGTGTTTTCCAAAGAGCTTCAAAATCCTATTAGCGTTCTGAAACCAGTCTCTTATTTTTCCACTCCTTCAAGGCTACTGAGGAAAGCCAACAAGACAAGACCGGACAGCATCCTTCATCTGCCAACCAGTATTTTTAAATACTTCTTCAATCACCTTTGACCCTGCCTGGTCTGGCCGACATTCTAAGCAGCCCCCAGAGGCAAAGCAGTGGGAAGAACCACGTATCTCCTCTCAAAACAAAGACTGAGAGAAAGCTGTCCACGCACTACACAGAGCAGCAACTCCCACACAAAGGAAGAGAGATCTGAGACTTCAGTTAAACCATGTCCGTAACAATGAGAAAGTCATGAATTAAAATGCACTGCTAAAGATGGGTACAAAGAAAAAGCATTTTCTGAATACTACAATAAGGGCGGTGGTCTGATGTATTTTGGGGTTAAAGAAGAAGTCATGTACACACAAGGCTAAACTGTTTCTAGATATCAACCTGAACCTGA
This sequence comes from Halichoerus grypus, assembly GCF_964656455.1. Lineage (NCBI taxonomy): Eukaryota > Metazoa > Chordata > Mammalia > Carnivora > Phocidae > Halichoerus > Halichoerus grypus. The sequence continues at coordinate 45,723,169 of NC_135725.1, read as the reverse complement.
GTATAGAACTTTCCAAAGGAAAATCCTTATGCAAATAGCAAAGGCTTTACCGGATAGGTTGCAAATAAGAAACTAAGTGTCCGAGAGACTAGCACAGTCAACAGTATTATGCCTAGGGTCAATGTTGCCTTGTATAAAGACGTTTGTTTTTCCTTCTGTGTGTGAATGCAATAGCCTCATTAGGACTTTTCTTATTCTTCTCATATGAACAAATCTATTCTTTGTACAGAATTAAGTCTCCCAGGCTGGTCTAGGCACTCACCAGGTCCCTGAGATGTTCCTGCTAAGCTAGCTTCGGATCATTGGGATGCACTGCATCCACTAACCAGCCGCTCCCCTCTTTCTGGAAGTGAGATCATTAACATTTTGAGCCAAACCATCAAACGTGCTTCCAATCCAACAGTCAGGAACTAACTCTACGTGAAGAGTCAAACTCCGCTTCCACACTTGAGAGCAATAAAAAAAAACAGAAGCTGGGAGCCTGGGTGGCTCAGTCGGTTAAGCAACCGACTCTTGGTTTCAGCTCAGGTCATGATCTCAGGATCGTGGGATTGAGCTCCGTTGTTGGGCTCTGCACTCAGCGGGGATTCGGCCTGAGATTCTCCCTCTCTCTCTGCCCCTCTCCCTGTTCGTGCTCTCTCTCTCAAATAAATCTAAAAAAAAAAAAAAAACAGAAGCTGGTGTGTTCCCAACCCAGGGACAGCCTAAGGGGCAGGCGGGAAAAACAAAGGCACCCACCTTCTTAGCTCTGCAATGAGCAGCACAGTGCAAGGAACCCCGAGGGTCATCAGAGAGATGTTGTTGATGGCGGGCTTGACAAACGCCAGGCATGTCGTGACGGCAGAAAGGACGCAGACCACCGCCTTGAACCTGCCCCTGAATCAATGAAAGCAAACCGAACTGTTAGCCAAGGAACTCTTGTTTGTTTGGTGAATGCTGGCAAAGTACAGGAACTGCAGACGAGTGTGCGAGCTGAGGAGTTGTGCATCGAGTACCAGGAGTCTCAAACCCACTCACGCTCACGGGCTCAGGAATTCTACTTCTAGCAATTTATGCTTAGGCAATAACCAGAAATTTGACAAACATTTAGCCAGGAGAATGGTAAAATGAGAATCCATCTCAGTCCCCAAGGGTCAGATATGGATAACTGTTTTCTTAGTGTTACTTTTTTCTATACTTTTTTCAGATGTTTTACAGCAGGGTCTAGCAAACTTTTTCTGTAAAGGGTGAGAGTGCAAATGCTTTGGGTTTTGCAGGTCCTAGGACCTCCGCAGCTCCCTAAGTCTGCCCCTGTAGACAAGCGGTAAGGGAATGGGCGTGGCTGTACACCAATAAAACTTGATTTGCAAAAACAGGCAGCGGACCCATCTGGCTCACAGGACTCAGCTTGCCAACCCCTGTTCTACAAGGTGAGCGTGGAAGACTTTTATAAGAAAAACAGGGACCATTTACAAACCACAAAGCTCCTTAGCTTAAAAGAAAAAATCTGGGGTGCCTGGGTGGCTCAGTCAGTTAAGCGTCTGCCTTTGGCTCAGGTCATGATCCCAGGGTCCTGGGATAGAGTCCCACGTCTTGCTCGCTGCTCAGCAGGGAGCCTGCTTCTCCTTCTCCCTCTACCTGCCACCTCCCTTGCTTGTGCTCTCTCTCTCTGTCAAATAAATAAAATCTTAAAAAAAAAAAAAATCTGTGTCTAGCACATACAGCTAAAAGTCTTAAGAATAAATTCTAAGACTGTCTATTTACCAGCAACTCACAGACTAGCGTGCATTGGAATTTTGTGTTGACAAGTTTTTGACATGACCCATCTTAGAAAAATACCATCCTCAGGGCACCTGGGTGGCTCAATCAGTTAAGCAGCCAACTCTTGATTTCAGCTCAGGTCATGATCTCAGGTCATGAGATGGAGCCCCATATCAGGCTCCGTGCTCAGTAGGGAGCCTGCTTGTCCCCTCTCCCTCCTCCTCTGCCCTTCCCCCCACTCGTGCCATGCACACATGTGTGCGCTCTCGCCTTCTCTCTCTCAAATAAATAAAATCTGTAGAAAAAAGAAACAAGAAAAATACCATCCTCACACCCTTCAGTGGATGTACTTTCAGGAGAAAGAGTCAGAAGTGGCGACGTGATCCTGGACATGCTCCTTCTTCTCTCCCTGGGACTCCATTTCCTTATCTATAAAGTGAAAAGGCTGGTCTAGATGATCCCCAAGGCCTCATCCATGACTGAAATTTAGGAGCACATGATTTTCCTGAAGTTTCTTTTATTCCTCATTAGCACAATTTACCTTGGCCAAAATCCCCGGAACAGGTCACAGTTGGGAAACTCATCTGAATGAAATTCCATTATAGAGAAATCAAAGTACACTGAAATCTCCAAAATACAAATTTATCTCTTAAAGAGGAAAACCATTTATCATCAAGGTGCAGGAAATCATTGATCGAGCTGCCAACTTTCTGACTGGAATGAACAGGAAGTGTAGCCCTGAACTTCAACCAGAGAAAAAATACGTATGCGGGAAAGGGTCCAGGCAGCAAATCCTCAGGAGAATTGTTTTCCTCCTGGCCTTGGCTGGCAACCCTCGCCACTGGAGGAAAGACAGCCTGCTCCAGCCCGAGGTGGATGGCCCGCAGCTCCCCTCCCCCACCCCCATCATGCAAATGGCCCTTGGGGACCCACAATAACTCCTTTACTGGGTTTTGAGATGCTATGACCTGTACCAAGGCTTTTCAGCCTTTTTAGATTGGATAAACAGTTAAAAAAAAAAAAAACTTGCAAATTGCATTACTTCTCTAGATCAATGGTTCGGGAGTTAGTGAGGGCAACAGTGATGTAAGCACAGGTTTTCCAGGTAACAGATGTGTGCTCACTTGCTGCTTCCATCACTCAGCAGCTGTGGGACCTTTTGTCAAGTCCCGAAACCCTCCAAGCCTCACGTTTCCCATATGAAAATGAAGACCCCCTACCCCATGGTGTTCCTATAAGCATTAAAGCACTTAACGTGGTGCCTGGTACATGGTTCTGTGCTAATAAAAATCCACTATTACTGTTATCATTCCCTTTGTGTGAGAATAAGTGCTATTTTAAATAATGTTATTGTGAATAATAGCTGCTCTCGGGGAAAACCTGACAGGGCTGGTGTGGCAATCCCCAAAGGCTCCGGAGGGCATTACCAAACAGTTCAAAGGCAGCACGCCTGAAGAAACTCGCTTTAAGGAGAACAGAGGCAGACGCCGCCCATGTCGGTCCAGAGGGTGTGGAGGAATGCGCTTCAGGAAGGTGGCTGAGCAGACAAAACCTCAGCCCGAAGAAGTCCACACAAGTCACAGAGCCAGACGGGCCGACTCCAGGGTCACCAGAGGTCCTGGGGACAAGAGAGCTGGCCATGTCCAGGAGCGCAGGGTTCTGACAGAGTGTTGTCTTATCCATGACACCAGGCAACCCCTGGTCTCTGGTCGTGTTCTCCACTTTCCAGCCCATTATGGCCTCAAACTGGAACACGAGGTCAGGGAACCCCGATCACCCCGTCCTCCTCAATTCCCCCAAATCAAAACAGCCCAACACCATCAACATAACGTAACAAAGCTGCTACTGCTGTTAGCATTAGCCACCCATTAGAGCAGAGGTTTGAACCCTGCCAGACCCTGTACTCCTTTTCTATAGCAAATACCTGGCAACGCCCCCTTTACTCTTCCGAAGTGAAATGGATTTTATGGATGATAAAACCTCCTTCATGATAACCATCAAAAACCTGTCCACAAACTTCCCTCAAGGGACACCCTGGTTAGGATCCACTGCTTTAAACCACCCTTTAGGACTAAAACATTACCTATGTAGAACAACTAGCCCATGATAGTCACAGGATTACAGCATCTGGTCCCGGAAGGTCCACCCATGTCCTTTTCTAAGTAAGGAACTGATAAGGCCCAGAGAGTCTAAGGCCCTGGCCCCCAGTCATCCAGCTAGAGCAGGATGGCCAGACCCCAGCCTGGTAACTCAGGATTCAAAACCTGAATTGGATTATAAAGTGAGGGCAAAATCGTAAAAATCACAGCAGGATAAATCTTTAAGAAATGGAAATAATGAGTCCATCATAGTTCTTTGTTCTTGGGGGTTTTTTTTCTCAAAACAAAAATGTCTAAAAATTATTAATAACCATGAACAACTGAGTGTATGATGATTCTTAGGACATTCTAGGCAAGATAAAAAAATGCTTTTTTTTTTTTTGACTTGCCAATTATTCCTATTTATACGGTAAAATTTAATAATTTCCCTACTGTTCTAGACATTCTTCAAAACACTTATCCATATTAGCCATTCTTAACAACTGCTAGCCCTTACTGAGTCCTTACTCTGGACAAGACGCTGTACACCTTCTAGGATTTCCCCCTATATTTCCAACCCCGTAAGGTACCCTTAATATCTGCAGTTTACAGATGAGCTAAATGAGGTTTCAGAGCTTTTAAAAAAACAAACAAACAAACCCTATCACCCAAAGCCATGTCCGTCTGATACACTTAGCCACCATGCTCTGTTGCCCCTTCTCCAGAAATCTCACACTGGAACTACTTTTAATGTGTTTTTAGAAATATTCCAGCAAAGTCTAGATCACAAAAAGAGACGTTAACTTGGATAGGTAAACCACATGATCCCTGGTCTAGAGAAATCCCTGTTTTGACATGAAGTTTTTGTTCTGGCTGCCACTTGGACTCAGAGCTGCACCTGTCCCCGTCCTGGGCAGTGAGGCCCACAAAAAGGGGTTTTGTCGTCTTGTTCTCCCTGTCACTGGCAAGTTGAAGGCGGACGAATAGAGTTGAAATCCTTATTTATAGTGTGCTACTTTCCCGTAACATATGCCTTATCTTCATTCGCATCTCCCATTCCCATTCTCTCCTTCAGTGCGTGTGTGTTGTGTGTGTGTGCGCGCGTGCACGCGCGTCTCAGAAACGCCAGGCAGAAATCTCCATGTGTCATCGGCAGTACTGGAAGCTAACTCTGAGCACTCGCCATGTTTCTAATACTCTACAGTGTGCTGCAGGATCCTCTCAAGAGAGGATTATTTACCTAATTTGACAAATGACGAAACAGAAAATGAAAGAGTCAAGACGAGTCACACCGTTTGTAAGCAGGGAACCTAGGATTCAAACCCAGGGAGTCTCCAAAACCAGGGACATGGACATCTGTGGTGCTCAGGGCTCCAAAGGACTCTCTCCAAGCTGAAGACAGTGTGGTCACGTCTTCCCAGAGAAATGGTGCCGGCAGTAAAAAAAAGTCCCAAGTGGTCACCTCTCTGTCCCACGGTACGGTTTCATTATTAAAGTTGGTAAGCTTTATAACTACATCCATTGCCCCATTTTCTTTTCTCCTGCTCATAACATTCCCTCACCCCTCCCGTCAAGAAATCAAAAAGACAGGGGCGGCCTGTGTGGCTCAGTTTGTGGTTAAGCGTCCAACTCTTGATCTCAGCTCAGGTCTGGATCTTGGGGTCATGAGTTCGAGCCCTGTGTTGGGCTCCACATTGGGTGCGGAGCCTACTTAAAAAAAAAAAAAGAAGAAGAAATGAAAAAGAAAAAGATTCTCTACTATGAACACACACAAAACTGTCGCTTGGAATTTCAAGTGGCACCTCCAGAGTGCCACGAACAAAACCATTCTTCTGTGTGAGGCTTCTCACTCAGCTCCCAGGACTTGAAAGATCAGATCTAAGAGCAAAGAGATTCCTCAGCTCTCCACCTACCACCCACCAGGCTCGGGCAGGGATGGAGGTGACTGGTGGCCACCCTCTGAGTCGACAGGAAAGGCCAAAGGTAAACGATGTTTCTCAGCCAGAGCCCGAAAGCCCCTCCTGCAAAGGCCCTCCTGACCCTGCCTGGCGCTGCCCCCCTTCTCCACCTCACGAGGCTTTCTAAGCACCCCCAGTCATTCTCCCGAAGCCGGACAAGCAAGCACAAGACTAGACACCAAACCGCCCCAGCCAACCTGCCACACGCTGAAGCCTCCTTCCTCCACTGAGAAGGCCACAGCCAACGGAGACCGTATTTCTCCTGAAGCCGGGAATGCCCTTTTTGTCACCTCTTGTCAACTGCTGGCTCTCTCACTCTCATTTTTTGGATAAGTAACCTTGAGGATCCTTTATCTGCTCAATGATAGTCAAAGAAAACACCATTTAATTCAAATCCTGCTCTGTACAATGAAGATAGTACAGCTAGTTCATCTGAAGTATGTTTTCTCCCTACTTCATTGAAAAATGCGTTTTTAGTATTAAAAAGTAACATGTGCTCTTTGTTTAAAAAAAAAACTGCACAACAGTATAAATTAAAGGTAAAAGTGAAAGTTCTCTCTCCCACTCCCTTCCCCATTCCTTTTTTTTTTTTTTTTAAGAAATTTTTTTTTTCATATGCTCAGCCATCTTTATTCAGTTCTGCGGGGGGGGAATGCCTCCTTTCCCATGCTCCTGTCCCTCCTCCTCCCCCCACCCCAGGGCTCTGTGGGAGTCAGTGTCCTCCCCTGTTGAGAGTAGGTCCTGGGGCCCAGAGGCCTGGTCTGGAGAATATTCAGGACAGCTGGTCCCTTAGTGGGGATGCTGGTCTTCTCTGTTGTGGGGAAGAAGGAAGGTGGGCAGAACTACTGCCCACCAGCACTCAGAGCTCCATTATCTCCCCAGCTTGGGTTGCAGGGTAGTGGGGGGTGGGGGTGTCCCCTAGCCTCAGCAGCCGGAGGGCCTCAGGGATCAGGTTCCCAGGGTAGTGCGAGAGAAGCAGCTCAGAGCAAGGGCTCCTGAGTGGGGGCTGCGGTAAGAGTGGTCATTGTGCAGGCTGAGTGGAGAGAAGTGGGTGGCCACGTTCTCTTCAGAAAGGAACTGTTTTCGAAAGGGCTCCTGCTCTTCCTCCAGGCGCCGCTTGGTGCTCATGGGCACAGCTCCTCGGAGAGGGAAGCTCACGTCCTAGGCTCGGGGCATCCCCGACGCGGCCCGTGGGTCACGCTGGGCCCAACCTGCGAGGCCTCGTTCCAGGGGCTGCTGCAGGATCATTTGGGTTCAGGGTCCTGCAGCTAAGAATTTTTTATTTATTCGTTTGAGACAGATACAGAAAGAGAGAGAGAGTAGGAGCAGTGGGGAGAGCAGAGGAAGAGGGAGAAGCAGACTCCCTGCTGAGCAGGGAGCCCACGACGTGGGCTCCCTGCTGAGCAGGGAGCCCACGACGTGGGGCTCCATCCCAGGACCTGGAGATCGTGACCTGAGCCAAAGGCAGACGCTTAACCCTCTAAGCCACCCAGGCGCCCCCCTTCCCCCTTCCTAAGAATAGCCAATGATAGTGGCTGTTTATCCTCCTCCTCTAGTTATTTCTATGTGCACACAAAGACCTAGACGCCAAAAGAGATTAGTTAATTCATTCTACAGTTATGCTATCCCACACACAGTTCTACCATGTGCTCTTTGCAGCCAGCATGTTTTATGGACACTTCCCCACCTCCATCCATAGAGAACAGCCTTTGTCTTTAATAGCTCCAAAATTCCTATTCCTATTCACAGTACCAGGAACACTAGGGAATTCTTTATTTTCCTAGTACAGCTCTTCCCTGGGTACCCACAGCTTGCTTGATTGAAGACATGTTTTTAGACTATTTATCCATATATATATATATATATGGATCCATATAAAACACAGTGTCCTACAGAGAAATATGTGTGGGTCATATGTTCTAGGAGCATTTCTCATCTTTATGAGGTTGACTCTCTTCGGTTCCTTCAGATATTAACAAACCTCATACAGCTCCTCAGAAAGGCTTTCCCTGACCAAACTCCAAATGAGCACCCTATGTCACCTCTACCTCCTTTCCAGCTTCATTTTTTTATCAGAGCACTTATCCTAACATTGTATTGTTTGTTTGTTCACTGATTTGTAGCCTCCCCAACTTCAGTATGAGCTCACTGAAGGCAGAGGCTCTATTGTTTTGTTTAGTGCTATATCCCAGTGTCTGGAAAAAATGCATAGTAAGTGTTCAAAAAAATATTTACTGGATGAATAACCATATAAGCATCCCTTCCTGAAATTCTGGATTTCTAGCTTGGAGGGTGTGTGTGTGTCTGTGTGTGTGTGTGTGTAGATCTCAGCAGAGGTAAAACCAATACCATTTGACAATCATGGGATCTACAGCTACAAGAACCAATTCCTTAATGGAATTCTACTATAAACTTATCAAATGGTAGAATTGGATTGGACTCAAGGAAATGTTCTAGCAGAAAATCAAAGGTCTCTGAACTGCCATTCAGTAATTTCTCCCCCACTGAAAATCTTTCCACTTTTGTTCATATCCTATAAGGGAGACATTTGACCGTTTACCCCTAATATCCTATAAATTCTTCGCCAAGCATATTAAAATTCCCTCTTTCGTCAGTTTACGGTCTAAAAGAATAAACAATCAGTGGATATTAAACAAGTATCTGATAAGCTCATCATAAGGGGAGGCTCCATTGTGTGCTGTTTTCCTGATACATACATGGAGATGCTGGGTGCTGCACTCAGCAGTAAATACAAAACTGTTTAACACAAGCTTACCTGTCATTCCGAAAGACCTTTGGTAGATACCTTCTGGGGAACCACATGGCCAGAGCACACATCAGAACCCAAAGGATTGCAAGTTCATCGAGCATCTGACCCAAGAAACTTAGGGTTGCATGGAAGTAGACGGATCCAATTCCTAGAATCAATTACAACCAATTAAAAAAAGGTCACCACAGAAGAACAGACCCACAAATCCAACACACTGCTGAAGGCCAGCCATTCGACCAACCACGGTCACAATCACCAGATCACACTCTCACTGAAAGAAGAAGCTGAAGGAAGAAACACACACCACCTAGACAGGCAGCCTTGAAGCCTAGAAAGAGGATTGCAGGCAGGGCCCCAAGATCAGCACATCAGAGCTTGAATAATGCCAGTTAAACACTCTGTCCTCCTCCAGGAGGCTTCGGGGGAAGAGGCTTTCAATAAAAGTCAACATTCTCTCACTGTTAAGAATTCCCAACCTGCCTGTGGAAGGAAATGGAAATTATACAAGCATTTCCCAGAACAAGGAAGGATCAAACATCTAAAAATTTTTTTTTCTCGTTTTGATCCACTAGACTAAAGTCTCATCAGAGCTCAATCGCTTTTGTGTGATTTTCTTCAGAAGTCCTCAGAAAACAGCGCTGGCACAGCCCCAACAGCTGTTAGAGAAATAAGCCCTCACGTGCCATTAAGTGATCGCTGGCGTCACCCCGGGTGTCCAGCCCGTGTCCAGAGGCGACCTCCTTCTGGCATCAAAGCAAAAATAAAAGTTCGCTAAGACGTCAGAGTGACTTTGGTTTACAAAACATAATGTTCAAATAGGACAGGAAGTGTGCAGCATTCCATTTCCTCCCTCTCAGCCCCTGCTCGAACACGAATCCACTTACCCACTACAACTAAGAGCGTCCATATTAGGTAGATCCCACTGTTGAAGCATGTTGCGTACTGGCGAAATAAGCACATGCAGATGGGCGGTAAAACGAAAAATAAGACGTTGCTGATCTGGGGGGAGGGAGGGGGGGTGGAAAATGAAAAGATGAATATTAAGGGGCAAAAAAATAAAGCAGCATGTTCCAAATATGAGCTTTGCAAACTGGGATGAATGTGGCCACACGTCTTGTTTAAGCTCTTACATCTCTTTTTTTTTTTTCTTTTTTTTTTTTAACTGCAGATACAGGGAAATTTAAGCCTTCTTTATGGCCATTTGGGGGATTCTTCCCATCTCTCTACAGCATTTTAATAGCTGCTCCCATGATCAATCTATGAAAGCTGCCCAACCCCCTCTCTGGATTCCAAGAATCTTCTTCTTTTTCTGCACAAGACTAACTGTGAAGCATTTTGATCTACTTGCACATACATTTTTAAAGGTAAGGCCCGCACTAAGTAATGGTAAAAAATAAAGCTTAATATGGAGGTGAGTACTAGACATCCCAGCTCCCCAAAATTTTCTGCTAGCAAGGCCAGCTTTTTTCTCCAGCGCCCACACGAAGGCAGGATGCTTCCAGGGTCTGCCTTTGTCAATTTCTTCCCCTAATCAAATCTATTTTTAGGTAAAGATCAAACTTTCAGATTTTAGTGTGGATTTAAGCCTGTTATCGGGCAGGGAAGGGGGGCAGTTGGCTTTTCAAAAAACTATATCTTCTCTAATATATTCAAATTACTGTCATTTCAACACCTAATCACTATTTAAATATCATTAACGAGGTATTTTCCATTCTGTTGTTCACATAAAGCTGAGTGAACTTCATACTTAACAGCCTGTCTCCATCTGAACCAGCCGTATTCCACATGCTTAACAACTACAGGTGCCTAGTGATGACCATACTGGTCCACGTAACTCTGGAACCTCCCCTCTAGTTTTTGTTTTTAATTTATTTTTTTTTTTGTCTTTCTGTTTTTAGGAGGTCACAGCCAGCTCCCCTTTTTGTTTTCCCAATTTTTTTTAAATCAAGGGAAAATTCACATCACACAAAATTAACCATTTTAGAGTATACAATTCCATGTCATTAAATGCCCTCAGAATATGCAACCATCACCTCTGTCTAGTTTTTTTTTTTTTTTTAAGATTTTATTTATTTATTTGACAGAGACAGCAAGAGAGGGAACACAAGCAGGGAGAGTGGGAGAGGAAGAAGCAGGCCTCCCGTGGAGCAGGGAGCCCGATGCGGGGCTCGATCCCAGGACCCTGGGATCATGACCGGAGCGGAAGCCAGATGCTTAACGACTGAGCCACCCAGGCGCCCCACCTCTGTCTAGTTCTAAAACCTTTTTATCACCCTCAAAAAGAAATCCTATACCCATTAAGCAGGTACTTTCCGCTCCCCCTCCCCCACCCCCCACACCCCCCACCCTCAGCCCCTGGCAACTGCTAATCTGCTTTCTGTGTCTATGAGTTTACCTATTCTGGGTATGTCATGAAAATGGAATCACACACTCTAGGACTTTGTGTCTGGCTTCTTTCACTTAGCACAACGGGTCTGCAGTTCATCCACATTGTGGCACATACAGTACTTCCTGCCTTTTTGTGGCCAAATAATATTCTATCGTCTGAAGACCACATTGTTCATCCGTTCACTCATCGACGGATTGTTGTGAACAGGGCTGCTATGAACATTCACATACACGTTTTTGAGGATTTGTTTTCTTCTGGGCGTATGCCCAAGCTGGTATTGCTGGATCCAATGGTAACTCCATGTTTAACTCGGTGAGGAACCACCAAGCTGTTTCCCACAGCGGCTGGACCATGTTACCTCCCCACCAGTCATGTACAGGGATTCTAGTATCTCTACCACTCTGCCAACGCGTGTGCCTTGTCAGCAGTAAGCTGTCGGTCGTTATTACTATCACAGCCTTTAACCTTCCAAGGAATCACTTAAAGGACGAGAGATCTTCAGGGGTAAAAATGAGAGCATTTCAAGACCATTCCTTGTTTGACAAGGGGCAATGCGTGAGCACCCAGAAGGGCTCCCCAGGCTGGCCGAGGTCAGAGGCAATCACCCACAGAGCAGTGACCCGCACTGAGCTGTTTCCCCTGCCCAGGGCTGATTTTCCCCTCCAAGCCTCCCCAGCCACACTCTGACCTCCTTGGCTTAACTCCTCACTGGTTCTCTAAAAATTCTGACTTATCCTGCATTGCACACCTGTGATGTGATTTAAATGTGGCTCCTTTTGTTAAGCAGAGAAGGAAGGAAAGGGAGAAGGGAAAATGGAATTATTATACCAGAGGTAACTCAAAACCTGATCTTTCTCCTTTCTTAGACATAAATGTGTTCTCCTGTTTCATTCTGTAATTTTTTTTTAAAGTCTCCTTGCCATCCTCCTCTCGAGGGATAATGGTTATCCTCAGATTCACAGCCTTCGAGTCATCTTCCTTGCATTTATGTGAATACATATATATCACATATAATAACATTATCGCTCTGCCTTCAACAATAGGCTACGCAAACCTTTCCCCCCTAGTTCAGATAGATTGACCTCATTTGCTGTAAGTGCCACACATGCGAGCGGTTTATCTAGTCCCTCCCCAGGGGAAGGAGCCCCATTGTACAGCCCCCCCTACAAAGTTAGGGGGGTAGGACTGGGTTTGCTTCTTACCCCGTCTTCATTGCCTCAAGTCCTTGCAATCTCCCTTACAAGTGCAACCATCTCCTGCCAAGCCGACTCCCAACAAGCTCTGTCGACTTGTGTTCTTCACTTTTTTTTTCCTTTTTTTTTTCTTTTCAAATTTCTATTTAAATTCTAGGTAACATACGGTGCAATGCTGGTTTCTGTGTTAATCACGTTTAAATGTTTACACACTACTCACAAAGGCATGAAGTCGTTCATTACACTGCGGGAAAGTCATGGGACTTCAAACATTTTTTTCTTAATGCACATATTAAGGAGTTCAACTTAGAAGCACCATTTGAACATCTCCCAGATAACAGGGAAATCACCTTATTGCCTCTCTGTAGCCCTGCTACCAATGACGGCCGGCCTCTACCATGCCTTTTATTTATTTATTTATTTTAAAGTATGTTATGTTAGTCACCATACATTACATCATGAGTTTTTGATGTAGTGTTCCATGATTCATTGTTTGCGTATAACACCCAGTGCTCCATTCAGTACGTGCTCTCTTTAATACCCATCACCAGGCTAACCCATCCCCCCACCCCCCTCCCCTCTAGAACCCTCAGTTTGTTTCTCAGAGTCCACAGTCTCTCATGGTTCGTCTCCCCCTCCGATTCCCCCCCTTCATTCTTCCCTTCCTGCTATCTTCTCCTCCTTCATTTTTTTTTTTTTTTTAACATATAATGTATTATTTGTTTCGGAGGTACAGGTCTGTGATTCAACAGTCTTACACAGTTCACAGCGCTCACCATGTCTTTTTAAAGCCCTCCATCTATGGAAAGGGAAAGACCAAATCAGAGGGAGATTCTCTCTCCCCAAGACAAAAAGAGGAAGGAACTCCGAAAGAAATACAGATAAGCAAACAAGTCCTGGTTAAAACACACATTCAGTGGCTCCATCTCTTCTGAGAAATGAAACTTCCCCTAACAATTGTGTGGGTCACTCAAGCTGAATAGTTCAGCCAAGGGTATTTTTTTAAAGCCTATTGCTTTGGAGAACTAATTTGCTTAATGTCTGCAGAGCAGATTTTTTTTTAATTAAAAGGAAACCGCAATTTTAAAATGTATTAATTATTTCCTTAGAAAGTTCCTCATTCCACGAATTCCTCCATAACATGGCACCAAAATAATCTCAGGAACAGACAGCAATCTCCTCCCAATGCATGGGAGTGTGCACTTTCCCAGGCAGAGGGTAAATGCTGACAAAGCAACAGGCTCTAAGATTTTCTGAACAGGAGGTTCAGAAACAGCTAAGGGGTATTCCCCTGGCTGGGTAGGCGGTCTGTGCATCTTGACTGTATGCAGATTTCTAATCCTCCATTCCATTGCTCCCCTCCTGCCTCTGGGATGACCAACTGTCCTGGCCGGCCTGGGACTGAGGAGGGTTCCCCAGGACATGGGGCTTTCAGCTTCAAAATCGGGCAAAGCCTGGACAAACCAGGACAAGTTGGCCTCCCCACTCAGAAGACTTCTTGTGAAATTCCCCCACAGTACACCAAGCCCATGCAGAATACTAATAATACCCTTGCCAATTTGTACACCTCTCTGGTCTGGCCGTCACCACCCAGATGACTGTTTGCAGGTCTGGTCTCTGTGACAAGCACACAGTAGCTGGCCAGTAAATAGACAGATCTAGAGATGAACAGAGACAGGATATAGGTCATTCTGCCCTACAGGGACATGGGCTTTAGCATATCAGAACTACCTTCCTTATCTTGATGGGTGGCAGAGCTCCTTGGGAAAGGCGACAGATGATGGGCTGGTTTTATGCATATATTTTGCCTCAAGACTTTTTTTTAGCACCAGTGGATTTCCTCCTGAGCCCCTGAGTCCCTGCCCAGCAACAGAGTCCCCAAAAGCTAAGCCAGTGTTAAAAAGCAGATGCTACTTTTCTCTAAAGCAGTGCGTTCTAGAGTCCTTCTCTTCAGTGTGACTAGAGCCTGGAAATTTAAAACATAAAAAGGAACTCAAGTCAATAAAATTTGTATGTGGAAGAAACAGTACAAAATGTGCAGAAGCAAAAGGCGGTGGAAGAACAGGACATGTTCTTGGAAGGGAGATCTGGGCTTGGCTGAAGCAAAGGATGATGACAAGTCTCGAGGCAATAGAGATTTGCAGGGCCCCAAAGCAAAATGCTTTGTCCACCCAAACACTGTCAGTGGGTGTATAAACCAGGGTACTCTCTCTGGTGGGCCATTTAGCAATAATTATCAGACTTTAAGTAAACACTCTCCTTGTCCTAGCAATTCCCTCTAGAGGATTCGTACTTGTAGAAGTACATCCAGATGCATATATAAGGATATTCATTGCATCACTGCTCAGAAACCAAATTGAAAGCATAAAACAAACTGCCCTACGTGTCCATCAATAAGAGACTGAGTGGGTGAATAAATCACGGTCAATCCATTCAATGGAACACTGATTAGACATTGTAAAGAGGAAGATAACTCAGAGCCAATATAGGACCATCTCTAAGATCTATTAAGTGAAAACATCAAGAGGAGTTTGTGTAGTATGATCTCAACTGGGTTAAATAAAAACTTAGATATTGTGTGTATACATTATACATACATATTTTATATACTCACACAAATGCGTGTGTTTTGTACAATGCCTGAAAAAAGGTTTGAAAAGATACACAAAAACAGATTTTTCACTTTATAATTTGCATGCTCTGAATTTTTTACCATGACCATGCTACTTTGTGAAAATTAGTAAGTGGAAACCTCCCTGAAGTAGATCAGGATGCAAGAAGGGGAGGCTCCCAATTACAGACCCCTAACAGAAGATTCCCCAACAGGAACCAATGGTCTATTCCAGGCCCCAACAGGGAAAGATGTACATTGTATCTCCCATAAGAAATTCACTACCCCTGCCACTCAGCCAATGAGAAACAATCACCCTGAACTCTCCAGTTCCAAACAACCCCTCCCGACTTCCGCCTTTTCCATAAGATAACATTCCTCTCGTTTGTTTGTTGGTCTTGCCTATGGCTTTCCTATAGCTTGCTTGTCCTGAATGGCAGTTTTCTTTTTCTGAAATACACCCATGTTTGCTGGTAAAGTAACTTATTTTTAAGGTGAACATTTTAAAATACAGAACAACTATAACAAAAAACTAAACAAACTTTTTCATATCCAACATCATGAGTGTTATCCTGTAGTTCATATGGTCCCAATGCAGGAGTTTCCAGTTAAAGAATGGCTCAATCATAAACATCTGTGCTGTGCAGAATAAAGAAGTCAAAAGGAGCTACATGGCATTTGCATCTTCAGGAGGAGTATCTTTGTAGAGTCAAATGGACCGAGTTCTAACTCTAATTCTGCCATTTTCTTGACCTCAGCAAATTGCATCATCTCTCCAGACCCTGGTTTCTTCCTTTTATCCAGTGGATCTAATAATGAGTGCCCACCACTGAGGGTGACTGTACACTGTGCAGCAGAGTTCAACACCTAGCAAACAATTCATGGTAGCCAGTAGTGACTGAAGTCGTAGTAGTGATGTGCTAGCCCCAAGACCCGTTAAGAAGGTTCTAGATCCTGCTCCCAGTTCTCCCCTGATTTTATATCTTCAGTTCCTTAACCTTTTCCTCAAAATTAGTAATGATGTTTCTAAAATGGGTAATTAGATCTGCGGCCTTCCTATGAGGATTTAATGAGCTGTTTATCACCATGTAATAGTTCACTGTCTTCCTCAATACAAGAGAGAGATAAGCACGGGTCTGTCCTGTGATAAGCTTCAGAAATAAGTAGGGCTTGGAAACAGAGAGAAGGAAACAGTTTTTGCTAAGCTCTTTGGACCCAGACTCAACAAAGTTAGGTGACCAACTACTACTCTGAGGTTTAAAGCTCTCTGCACGGCTAAAGCAAATTTTGTGGTTTGTAAGAGCATTCCAAAGAATAAGGCCTGTCAGGAGGACCAACCAGGCTCATCACCCACAGACACTGCAGCTGAAGAGCGACAGTACGTTTCTAAAAAAGACTTTGGCACTCACTCCACAACAGCTCCAAAGGGACTAGATTAAAAGTAAAAACAACATAAAGTGTCCCCCCCCTCATCCAGCACTCTGGGGCTTTTCAAGACAGGCACAGAACAGCTCTAAATGAACTTCTGGCCAAGGAACCAGGCCTGACTCTCAGCTGGCCTCGGTCTCCACAGGTCATTATCTTGCTGGGTGTGTGAGAACTTGTCCCCAGCCTGTCATTTGTTCCTTAACTCTCTGGTGAAATCCTTAATAGTACTCTCCACCTTATAAAAGGAGAAAGTACGGCTACGGAAAGTACCCAGCCATCCCCAGCCCATCCTGTGTGCCCCCCGCCCCGGTCTACCCCTAAGAGTAAACTCTGAAAGAAGGAGTTCAACAGGTGAGCTGTAGCCACCTCCACTAGTCTTTCACAGGATCTATAGACAGCAGAGGGCCAGGTTTTCTTGAAGAACTAACCTGGTCCTAATTAAGAAGCAGGAGTGTTTGTGAGGGCACAAGGAGGGAGAGTGCAGACTTCTGGATTGTGCCGGAAACATGAGTATGACCGCTCCCTTCTCTACAGTTCAGTTTCATCATCAATGAATGAAAGGGCTGGGACAAGCTCATCGGAGATCCCTCCAGACGGACTCATGCCAAGTATACTCTCTCCAGCAAATCCAAGGAGAAAATCCGAAAGAACAACCTCAAATTCACAGTGACTTGTAAACCAGGAGTTCCTGTTTTTGTGTGTGTGTTTGGGCAGCCGCAGAAATGACCATGCAGAGTCTTCCATTCGGTCTGAGAACCCGGAGCCACCGCACAGCGAGAAGAAGAGGCACTTCCTGCCAGCATCAAGCTTTCCCTCCCATAAATACGAACAGCACACAGGCTACTGCAGTGGGGAAGTCTCAGCCTGCCCGTAGCAGGGACCGAGGCAAGCCCACGAAACACGCACACAAGCACTCCCAAACTTCCCGCTCACTCCCCAGGCTTAATCACTGGAGAGGGCACAGGCCTGGGGGAGTTGACTTGGGGGCCGGACTGAGCCTGGGAACCAAAGGCAAAGAACTAGGAACTAGTAGCAATTAATGTGATTCTGGCCAAAGGTAACTCGACCTATTATTGGTGTATTAGTGGGGCGGGGCCAGTCAGCACGGCAGCAGTGGGCCCTGCTCCTGAGACCTGCCGGCAGACTCCCTCCTCCCGCCCCCCCCCCCAGCAGGTATTCAGGGAGAAACCGCACAATGCGACCCAAGTGCGTCACGCCACAGAGATCCTAGGGGAGGAAGGGAATTGTCCCGGCGGGTTCACCAGCCCCTGAGTCACCCACCTGGGCGAAGGGCTGACACGGACCACGGGCTTCGGGACAGGTGCCGGTCAAGCAAGACAATAGAGCCATCAGACGGAAATGACAAGGGGAGGATGAGCCCAGATGTCGGGATAGGGACAGAAAAGGACAGATGGAGAGCTGGAAGGAGCGCAGAGGAGGGGGCGCGCGGATCGACTCTGGCCCTGGAGACAGCATACCCCAAATACACGTCCAGGTTCCAGGAGCAGCCACGATTAGTGGCGATCCCCTCCCTCAAGCCCGCCTGCCATCCCCGCTCCCGCTCCCGCTCCCGCACCGTGTTGTAGAACTCGGCGATGGCAGGCACGATGGTGTAGTTGTCCTCGCACCAATCCACCTCCGAGCTGCCGGCCCGCAGCTGGTCCCACCAGTGTGGGATGCTCATGGCCGCTGTGGGGCATTGGAGCAGCGGCTCCCGCAGCCGAGAAGCGCCCAGGGCTACTGCTGGACGCCGACTGCAGCGGCCTCGGCTTTACACGCGACGAGTAAGCCGCCGGATGTGGCGCCTCCCCAGCCGGCCCCCTAGTGCTCCGCTCCGCCTGTTGGACGTGACTCGCTCGTGGACCCCTCCCCCAGCTCCGCCCCCTGGAGGGGAAGGCGAGGGTAGGAGCAGGCCACGCCCACCCGAGGGGCGGGACGCATGTGGGAGGAGGGGCAGTCCGGAAGCGGGGACAGAGCTCCAGGCAAGTCTGGATATCCCGGCTACCGCTACGGCAGGTGGCAGAAGCCTTGACGGCCCGGCCCCGTGCCTGCCTGTGCCTGCCCACGCCCAGACTCACAGGCGCCACGACTCCCCCCCCAACCCCCACCCCGGAGGATCCAGGCCCCTGTGGACTCTCAGGGAGTTTGCACTGATCTGGCTGTACCCTGCGTGGGACGCCCGTGCTCACACTCAAGAAAGAAAAGCCCTCAGTCCCTCTGAAGCCCGTAAGGGTTTGCTTGGCAGGACCCAGTGCCGTGGGCTAGAGCAGGAAGACCTTGCAGGCTGGAGTGGCCGGCTCGATGGCTCACCCCCCCACACACACAGCCTCTGCCACCCTCTGTTCAGTAGACCACTTCTGCAATTTCCAGGACGCTCTTGGTCCCCCGGACTCCAGCCTTAGGGCTTTAATCCGGTCTTCAATTAAACATAGGGCGAAACTTTAGCCATAGCAACAAACACTCGGAGGACGCGGTGTGGCAGGTATGACATCTCCAGGACATCCAAAGTTCAAGAGATGATATGTACAGCTTTTATGATATGCCAGGCACTGTTTGAGGAGCTTCCACGCATCACTTCCTTGCTGTTGGGGGGGGGGGAATCCTGCCAAGTGGGTTCTATTGACAATGCCGTCCCAGCCTGTAAGGCAGCGCTAGAAATCAAATTCATGCCTCATGATCTCAGACCTGCTGGTGACTACTTTGCTGCTGTAGTTTCTAAAGCTAACACTGGGGCGGGGGTTTGAGGATTACCAGGTCAGGACAGTGGCAGTGGCAGAAGGAGCTTCTGGTCAGCAATCCGTGGTGCCTGGCACTAGCCTCTGCTGGCTCGAACCCGCATGGTGTTCTGAAGGCCAGCAGCTCCCAGGCACTGCCCTCTCTAGGCCTGACTGTCCAGGGGAACCCTGGCTCGCGCCCCAGTGTCCATCAGCAGATACCCACACAGCCGTTTGCAGGCCTCCCCAGATCTCCAGAAACTGCATGCCCCAGCTCCTCTGTTTGTCTCCAGAAAAATCCAGCTCTCTTCCCCTGGGGAGCAAGCCACACTCCTTCTTTCCTCTGTCCCAACCTCTGTCCTCCCCCTAGACAGCCAGTTCCACAGTCCTGGAACCCAGGTCCATGGGTACCTTCTCCTAAGGTCGGGATGACTCAGGCCTGCAGGACACCCAGTGTGAGCTGGCCACTTCAATGGGAGGGGGAATATTCCTCACGGCCACAGAGGACATTTAATCAGCTAATTTCTCCATGCCTCACAGCACTCCCAATTGTCCAACACCAGTTGTCCACGTTCTACTCCTTCCAGTACTTAAGGTGGAAACATGTCTGTATTAACTCTACTGGTGTAAAACACACCATTATTTTATATACCAGTGATTCTCAAAGTGGGTTCCCCTTTCGGGGGATCCACAAGGTGAAAACTCTCTTCCTGTGAACACGGCAACATGATCTGCCCCTTTGGATCTCATTCTCTCACCAGTGCACATTGGAGCTTTTCAGAGGCTAGGTGATATCATTATCTCTCTGGCAGCTAATAGAATCTGTGCTTGTGTAGTCTATGGTATTAAAAGTCTCTTTAAATTTTGAATATGAGGCGCGCCTGGGTGGCTCAGTCTGTTAAGCATCCAACTCTTGGTTTGGGCTCAGGTCATGATCTCAGGGTGGTGAGATCAAGCCCTACATGGGGCTCAGCGCTGAGCATGGAGCCTGTTTAAGATTTCTCTCCCTCTTCGTCTGCCCCTCCCGCTCTCACATGAACATGTGCACTCTGTCTCAAAAAATTTTTTGAATATGATAAATATTGATTGATATTTCCACATAAAGGAAAGAATTTTAGGATCCCCAATGTCCAGTATAAAAGGAGTCCTCAGATCAAAAAGGTTGAGAGCTGCTATTGGAAAAAAAGATGTACCCAATTAAACTCTTTGTAATGGTTTTTTTTTTTAAGATTTTATTTATTTGACAGAGAGAGACACAGCGAGAAGGGAACACAAGCAGGGGGAGTGGGAGAGGGAAAAGTAGGCTCCCTGCTGAGCAGGGAGCCCAATGCGGGGCTCGATCCCAGGACCCTGGGATCATGACCTGAGCCGAAGGCAGACGCTTAACGACTGAGCCACCCAGGCGCCCCAAAACTTTTTGTAATGTTTTTTATCTTTTAGACTTTTTAAGTATATATTGAATGAGCGCTTTTAGACTTAGATGTGCTTATTTTATATCACTCTTGTGTGTACATAAAAAGGAAAATATAAGCACAATAAACTTATTAAGGAATTCCTATAATCACACTCAGAACCTCTATTCTTTTTCTTCGTCATTTTTCAGCTGAGTCATTGGTGTCCTCTTGTTAATTACCAGGCACTGGTGATGCAGCATTTTTAAATCTCACTTCACTCCTGCCTGCTTCCAAACCTGGTGTACATATTTTGATGCCAGCACGTTCTTGATCTTACCTGAAGGTTGCAAGGGAAAGTTTTCAGACAACAGGCATCATGTTTCCTTTCCAGACAGTCCTTAGGTGATTTGTTGACAGAAACATGGAGATTACAGTTGCCAAGTCATTCCACCAGGATTCACCACTGAGTTTATGCACGTCCAGGCACCGCCAACACATCTTGACCCCCGCTTGGCCAACCGGGATTATAAGATGCCATCCGCCTTAAGGTGTATCTGGATTTCAGGATGTGACAGTGCAAAGCATTGTGACTTTTAGCACCACTGAAATACGGAATCCACTGGATATAAATCCTCCTTCTGCAGGTCCTGCTAGGGAATGATGAGGAGTTTTCCTCCTACGCAGGAACTCTTATTGGCAATGACCATCCTAGTTCAAGATCAAAACCAGCCACCTGGGTTTTAATTACAATTGCACAGAGAGACAGGGCTAAGCCAAAGGCCATTGGTGAGCAGCATCAGGGACACAAAGGATGTTTCTCCAAAGACACCAGTGTTGGTCTTCTTGGGACTATGTTAAAGTTTTTTGGATGCTGTCATCAACTCTCCCCATTGTTGTCATTTTTTTCAATGAATATAACCTAATAATTTAACATTAGGACCTACCATTGGCCATTGATTTTGAAATTGATTTATATTAACAATATGCCTTAGCAACCACCTTCAGTGGTTGAATAGAAGACTCTGAAATCAGGTGTAAGCAGAGAGCTTGGGGAGAGCGGGCTGGGGGATGGGACTGCCCGGAAGAGGCCACGGCTGAGTTCTGACCATGCGTTTGCTTGTGTTGCTTTTGGTCCAAATAGCAGTCAGTGGTACAGATCCATGAAGAGCGGGTTTAAGGGAACTACCCCTGCAGGGAAGGCAGGGTGCCATCATCTTCTCTTTTTACAGAGTTTTTAACTATGTTTCTTTGGTCCAAGTAAATATCTGATAATAAATATCCAGTTCAACTGGTTCTACAAGTGGAAATCATCAAGTCACAAAGTCTTCCTCGGAAAAAATTGCAGGCACCCGTGCCAGCGAAGCACGAAGTGCATGATCATGGATGAGATTTTCTGCATTTTCCTGTCTGGCCAGAGTTTCTCCTCATAGTCTTGCTTGAGGCTCATTGTTCAGGCCAGTGATTCTCAAAGGGCCGTCCCCCAGCCCAGCAGCAGCACCTAGGAACTTCTTAGAAATGCACATTTCTAGGTCCATACCCCAGACCTATTGACTCAGAAACTCTGTAAGTGCAGTCCAACAGTCTTAACAAATCCTCCAGGAGATTCCAACCCACGTTCACCTTGGAGAACCACTATTTTAGCCGATGTACGGCAGGGCAAAACTCCCCTATGGACAGGATGCTTTGCTTCCCCGAAAAATCAAACCCAAGCCAAGACTGTCGCCACCAGCAAAAGGAGGATGAAGACAGGAGCCCAAGAGAGACCATCCTCTTTTTCCCCTGGTCATTACCAGGAAACCAGGGGCTCAGAGTCTGCTCGCCCTCTTCAGTTAGGAGGGAAACAAGAAAAGTAAGCAAGGATTTTTTTTTTTTTTTTGGATCTAAGACAAAGTCTCCAGGCTCAGAATTGTGGCTGCAGGAAGCAGGGACACCCAGGCCCCCCCGACAGTTTTTATTGGATGTCTAATAGTCCCTTAGGGGGCGCCTGGGTGGTTCAGTCGGGTTAAGCGTCTGCCTTCGCCTGGGGTCACGGTCCCGGGGTCCTGGGATCGAGCCCGCATCCGGCTCCCTGCTCCGCGGCAAGCCTGCTTCTCCCTCTCCCTCTCCTGCTCCCCCTGCTTCTGCGCGCTGGCGCGCTCTCTCTCTCTCTGTCAAACAAATAAAATCTTAGGGAAAAAAAAGGTAGTAGCCTTCTGAAGACTCACGTTTTAAAACATAATCATCATACCATTATCAACATCTCTCCCAACCAACAATAATTCCCAATATCAGCAAATATCCAGTGTTTCCTGTTCCACATTTGTCTTAAAAAGTATTTGCCTTCTGAAGTGGGATTTAAACAAAGGCTACACATTGCAACTGATTGTTAGGTTTCAATAGGAAATCCGTACGTTTCTTCTCCAGCTTTTGCCTAAGACATTGGGTGGCCATGAAGAGTTTCCTTTAATCTGAATCTTACTGATTGCACCTGCATGTTATATCCTCTGTTCCCCACAGCCTCGCTACTAAAACGTGGAGGAGCAAGTATCTGCGTCACTTAAGAGTTCCTCAGAAATGTAGAATCTTGGACTCCACTCCAGACCTACTAAATCAGAATGTGCATTTTTAACATTTTTACAAGATCCCCAGGTGACTCGGCTCCTGTGAATTGGTAGTGAGAGCCAGAGTTTTGGTTTAGGTTCTGTTTTTCCCCCCTTTAGGGAGGCAACAGCGCTTATTATTTCTTAACCGGGCACACCTGCTCCTCTCTCGCCCGGTGGGACTGCTCAAGTCTGCGGGGACTGGCGCGTCCCTGTCCCTCAGGCCTCCGGAAAGGTGGCCACGCCCGAGGCTCCGCCTCCTGCCCGCCCCATTCTCTGGTCCCGCCGCGTCCGGTGAGCACACCTACCCACAGGGCTCTCAGGGCTCTCTCTGCTCATCGTGTTCGAACGTCTTTTTGTCTAATCCTGACCTGCCCTTGGTCTTTCAACTTGCCTTCTCAGCTGCAAAGAGAACAGATCTTTCGCGGAGGTTCAGCCTGCACCTTTAACTCAACAAGTCCAAGCCTCAGTCACAATTTTCCCTCCTAGCTTCCCTTTTGGGTCAGTAACCTGGCCATCTTCTGATCGCTCAGGCTAGACTATTTGAAGTGGTCTTCTGTTTCCCCCCTCTTTCATGTCCTACCTCTTATTAGTAAACTCTTAATTCTCCTGTATTTGTCAGCCTTCATTAGGTTATGCTGGAGTAAAAAACAGTCCCCCAAAAATCTCAGTGACAAGACTGTTCTATTTGTTTGCTGACATTCTAAGTTGGGGTGACTGCAGTTCTGCTCTGCTCCACGTGTCTTCTTCATTCCAGGAGCCCAGGTTGAAGAAGCAGTCCCGATCTGGCATATGGCAGAGGGCACCGAGGAATGGCAGAACTAGGGATCGATTTCAAAGGCTCTGGCGGTCACGGAACACACCCATTCCACCACATTCTATTGGTCACAGCCAATGACAAAGTCAAGTCCCCTGACAGTGGGTTAGGGAAGTGTGTTCAAGTATCTGGAATCAATAGTACAATCTATCACAACTCCTTTTTTATATCTGAATTGCATCCCTTATTTCAATTCCCTTTCCCCTGGCCTTAAACTTCCCTTCTCTCAGCATAAAATCCACCTGCTCTGGGAAGCCTTTCCTGACACCCTCAGACAAGGTCAGAGCCACTGCTGTCTGTTGTCGTGGAACCTGCACTTTTTTGCGGCACACTTGTAATGAATTATTTATGCAATCTTCAATGTCTGACTTTCCCTCTAGACTGCCAGCTCCATGAGGGCAAAGACAGCACCTGTTTTGCTCACCACTTTATCCTTGGCCCCTAGAAAAGTGTCTGGGCATGGAACAAGAGCTCGATAATCACATGTAGATGAGTGAATGTCTGCTTTAGCGAGCCCCTGTTCCCTTGCAAGCTAGTTCTCTAACCGAGTAACACCTTCTCTGTCAAGAAGCCGCGGTCAAAACCCACATTAACAAATTCCATGCACTGCAGACATAGGCAAAAGCCTCAGACTTCCAATCAGAATTGACTGACTTGTACTATATATACATCCAGTCCTAACAAATTGTTTGTGGCTTTCCAGTGTAGATTAGAGAAAGGAGAGGGGCCCAGGGACGAGGGCAGGAAGTAGCCTCTGACAGTCCGTCCATAAACTACAGCAAATATGGCCATGTTCCTGATGTGGCCGCAAGAACGTGTGGTCCTGGGGAGTCCCTGCTTCCTGCAGCCACGATTCTGAGCCTGGAGACTTTGTCTTAGATCAAAAAACAAACAAATAAATAAATTATAAATGACGATAATAAATACATAATAAATAAAATCTTAAAAAAAAAAGAATGAATGGGGAGGAAGTTGGTTTGAGGGCACAGGTGGAAAACACTGGCCTTAAATGGATAAGTGCTGAAACTGGGTGGTAGACATAATAGTCCCTCTACTTTGTATGTGTTGAGAACTTTCCATAAGTTTAGGGGCACCTGGGTGGCTCAGCTGGTTAAGTGTCTGCCTTCGGCTCAGGTCATGATCCCAGGGTTCTGGGATCGAGCCCCGCAGTGGGCTCCCTGCTCAGTGGGGAGCCTGCCTCTCCTCCCACTCCCCCTGCTTGTGTTCCCTCTCTCGCTGTGTCTGTCTCTGTGTGTCAAATGAATAAAGTCTTAAAAAAAAACAAAAAAACTTTCCATAATTTTAAAAGCTAAAGAAGCAATGGACTTCACTAAACAGGGGGGTCCCCCACAAGCACCCATGTAGCCAAGAGCACCAGAAAGGCAGTGTGAGTGAGGGCGAAGGGCTCAGCCTTTAGCAACGGCTACCATTAAAGCAGCATTTCTGGTTGAACCTGTGGTTGTTACCTGTCCACTTCATTCCAAGGGCACAGGATGGCAGGGAGTTACCCTCCCCTGAGGAAGCAAATGGCAAACGGCCTGAGAGGGAAATCCTCTCGGGCCTGTGCATGAGAAGGCCCTTTAACCAGGGAGCCTTTGGTAAACAAGCTCTTGGCAGACTGGGTGGGGTCCAGGTGGTGCCGTGGCCACAGACTCTCTGGAACCAAGAAGCTAGAAAGGTCAGGGACTGGTCAGTGCCATGCCTCCCAATCCTCCCCAACCCTTGAGGCTAGGCTCTCTGATTCCTGAGTTGTACCTTGAGGGAGTTGACCCTGGCACATCAGACATTCTACCCATTGGAAGGGATGCATCACAACAGCCTATAAACTCCATGCTTCCTTCACTCTGCCTTGTCTTCAGCCTTTCAAAGACCAAGAAAACTTGGGGAAATGAAGGTGGAGTAAGTCAAGATGGAAGAAGTCAGGTGGGATAAAATGTGAGTACCCAGGTGACCTATTTTTGGTGAAAAAGAAAGGTCCATAGATCAGCCAGGATCTTGAAGGACAGTTATGGGACTTTCCTTTAGTATAGGAGAATCTTGAGCAAATTTCAGCCTAAGAGAAAGGCACCCAGGTAGAGGAACAGATTTAAAATGTAAAGGAAAAATAAAAGGGTAATTCATGAAACTAGTTCCTGAAGGAGATGGAAAAAGGTAGAATTGAAAACTTAAGAGCTTGCAGTTTACCTGGAGAGGAGAAAAGGCGTGGAGTAGACACATGTTGTTTTATCTGTCCCAGCGTCTCTTCCTTTTCTGGGACTTTCCATGGCTTCTTTGATGGGGACTGCCCACCTCCCACCTTCCCCTGCCCCTACACCATTCAGGTGGCTGCCATAGGAACAGTCATGGTAACACACTGTGACCCCAACTCTGTGCTAGAGTTTGTTGGTCCAGCAGTGGGTTTTGACCTAAGCGGGCTGATCAGAATGCATCAGGGGGAATCTGGGATCAGAATTGAGCTCTTGCAGCTCTGACTGCCTAATGGGATAGAGATTTGAACCTGGGCACTATTGATGACCTGTCCCACCAGACGGATGGACAAGGTGGCAGAACTGGTCAGCAGTGCAAAGAAATAATGAAGCAGTTCCAAAAAGAACTGTCTAGACAAATGGTAGTCCAAATGGAAAAAAGAAGTCCCTAGCTCCCACTATGTCCAGGGACCTAGCCACATACAAGTGTTCCCAAGACACCCCAGGACTTTTATAGGGAAGTCACATTTTTTCTGAAGCTAGTTTGAGTTGGGTTTCTGTGACTTGAAACCAAGTATCCTAACAGAATTCTATGCCAAGGAAGGGGGGAATGTAGAGTATATAGGAACACCTGGAAACATGTTGAGAATGCTGAAAAATTGGGGCAGTTCGTACTTCTGAGAGAAGTGGGAGAAAAAGTTGTCTAAAAATAAGAGGTCCAGGGGCACCTGGGTGGCTCAGTCCCTTAAGCGTCTGCCTTCAGCTCAGGTTATGATCCCAGGGTCCTGGGATCGAGCCCTGCATCAGACTCCTTACTCTGCGGGAAGCCTGCTTCTCCTCTCCCACTCCCCCTGCTGTGTTCCTTCTCTTGCTCTGTCTCTCTCTGTCAAATAAATAAATAAAATCTTAAAAAAAAAAAAAAAAAGAGGTCCAGATATGAGGTCAGAGGCCTTGAAGAAAGTGAAAAAGATTGAAACCAGTGAGAAGATCATCCTTTTTCATTAATTCTCTAATCATTTTAACAACTGGAAGCAAAGATCTAGTATATTCTATGGATGGGGACAGTCATTGCCAGGAAAGTTCCAGATGAGACACCAAGAAGAACCAAGATCTTTCACCTTTCTCATTAGCAATGAAGCCTGGGGAACACATGATCTAGAAGTTTGAGGATCCTTGACTCTCAAGTGTGAAAATTGGAAGAGATTTAATCCTAGAAATATTTGACAGTTCCCAAAATGAATGGACACATTACAATTTCTTTTCGCATGAAAAGTTGCCAACATCTTTTAGGATGAGCATTTTGAAGAAAACTTTGACAGGATTTGTAGTAACAAGCTTAGAGAATAACTTGGGCATCTCCTCGCATATGACAACTCATGACAACAACTCAAGTGGCCCCCGTTCTGGCGTCAATCAAGAACAAGAAGCAATCGGAGCCACGGTTCTCCTCCCTGCTCTCTCTGCTGCTCCAGGGGTCCATGTGATTTCCTACTGGATAAGGGGCTCAACCAGATTCAATCCCACTCTCAATTTCCAACCATGGAAGAAACTGCTGGAACCCTGGGGACAATTGTTGCCAGAATTGCCATATGAGCTTATCAGGCGAGAGGGTTATCTTCTAGCCTCTAGCTACACACAGCCTCCGCTCACCTAAGGGGATCAGAACCTGAATTCCGGGGACACCTGGGTGGCTCATTTGGTTAAGCATCTGCCTTTGGCTCGGGTCATGATCCCTGGGTCCTGGGATCAAGTCCCCGCATCAGGCTCCTTGCTCAGCAGGGAGCCTGCTTCTCCCTCTCCCTCTGTTCCTCCCGTTCATGCCCTCCCTCTCTCTCTCTCTGACAAATAAAAAGAACCTGAATTCCATTTGCATGAATAATAGTGACCAGGAAAGCTCTGCCCTCAGCAATTCCTTGAAAAAAGTTTTTTGCCACAGTGCATAATAAATATTTTTTATTAATCATTATTATGTATATTGATCTTTTATACAACATATAGTGTATATTATATAATACATGTAAATAAATATACATAATACATGTAAATAAATAACTGAAACAAAGTTACATTTAATGGAATTATTGATATGTTAGGGTTTAATTATGTCCTTCCATTTTTTGTTTTGTTTTGTACTTGTTCACCAGTTTTCTTTTTCCTGTCTTGTAGGTTACTTGAACTTTTTCTAGAATTCCATTTGGATCTGTCTGCAGTGTTTATAAGTGTATCTCTTTGTGTAGTTGTCTCCGTAGTTGCTCTGGGTGTTATATAAGTTAGCACAGGCTCCTAGTGTCATTTTACCTATTCAAGTGAAGTACAGAAAACTTACCTCCTTTTACATCCTTCTATTCTCCCCATTTATAATATAATCGCATTAAATATTTTCTCTACATCCATTTAGAACCACACCAAACAGTGCTATAAATTTTGCTTTAACCATCAAACATTTGGGCGCCCGGGTGGCTCAGTCAGTTAAGCATCTGCCGTCAGCTCAGGTCATGATCCCAGGGTCCTGGGATCGAGACCCGTATCAGGCTCCCCGCTCAGCAGGGAGTCTACTTCTCCCTCTCCCTCTGCCCCTCCTCCCTGCTTGTGTGCTGTGTCCCTCTTGCAAAAATAAATAAATAAAATCTTTAAAAAAAAATAACCATCAAACATTATTTTGAACACTCAAGAGGAAGAGGCAAGTCTGTTGTATTTACCCATATTTTTGCTCTGTTCTTTTTCCCTAATGTTCTAAGCTTCATTCTTTTATCATATACATTCTGTTTAAAAAATGTTCTTTAGGGGCGCCTGGGTGGCTTAGTCAATTAAGTGTCTGCCTTCGGCTCAGGTCATGATCCTAGGGTCCTGGAATCAAGCCCCACACAAGGCTCCCCACTCAGCAGGGAATCTGCTTCTCCCTCTCCCTCTGAAATAAATAAGATCTTTAAAAGGATGACTACAGGCCATTTTTTTTTTTTAGAGTGGGTGTGCTAGCAACAATTCTTTAAACTTTCTTTCCTCTGAGAATGTCTTGTTTTCCCCCCTCATCCAAGAAAGATACTTTTTCTGGGTATAGAATTCTGTGTTGAGTTTTTCCCCACCTCCCTCCCATCCAGTGCTTAAAAGAAATATTACACCACTTCTTTCTAGCCTCCATGGTTTCTGATGAAAAATCCACTGTCTTGCAAACTGTTTCTCCTAATAAGTAAGATGTTGTGTTTCTCTGGCTGTTTTTAAGATTTTTTTCTTTGAGGTGCCTGGGTGGCTCAGTCATTAAGCGTCTTCCTTCAGCTCGGGTCATGACCCCAGGGTCTTGAGATCGAGCCCTACATCAGGCTCCCTGCTCCGCGGGAAGCCTGCTTCTCTCTCTCCCATTCCCCCTGCTTGCGTTCCCTCTCTCGCTGTCTCTCTCTCTCTGTCAAAAAATAAATAAAATCTTAAAAAATAAAAAGTTTTTTTTTTTTGTCTTTAGTTTTCAGAACCTTAATTATGTTGTGTCTTGATGTGAACTTCTTGGGGTTCAGTCCATTTGGAGTTTGCTCAGCTTCTTAAATCTGTAGGTTTATGTTTCTTACCACATTTGAGAACTTTCCAGCCATTATTTCTTCAAGTACTGTTTCAGTCTTGAGTTCTCTTTCCTTTCCTTCCAGGACTCCAGTGACATGAATATTAGATTTTGGGCTTTTTTGTTTTTGTTCTTTGTTTTTATTTTTTAAAATTATTTTTTAATTTTTTAAAATTTAAATTCAATTAACTAACATATAATGTATTATTTGTTTCAGGGGTACGGGTCTGTGATTCATCAGTCTTATATAATACCCAGTGCTCATTATAACACATACCCTCCCAATGTCCATCACCCAGTTACCCCATCCCCCCACCTCTACCACCTTTTTTTTTTTTTTTTGGTAGATCCCAGTTCCCTTAGGTTCTGTTCATTTTTTTAAAATCTATTTCATCTGTTGTTCACATTAGGTAATTTCTATCTTTCTTTCTTTCTTTTTTTTTTTTTTAATATTTTGTTTATGTATTTGACAGAGAGAGACACAGTGAGAGAGGGAACACAAGCAGGGGGAGTGGGAGAGGGAGAAGCAGCCTTCCTGCGGAACAGGGAGCCCACTGTGGGGCTCGATCCCAGGACCCTGGGATCATGACCTGAGCCGAAGGCAGATGCTTAACGACTGAGCCACCCAGGCACCACTAGGTAATTTCTATCTTTCTATCTTCTAGTTCATTGGTTCATTTATCCCCTCCATTCTACCATCCAGCCCACCCACTGAGCTTTTTATTTTGGTTATTGTATTTTTCAGTTCTAAGATTCCCATTTAGTTCTTCTTTATAGCTTGCATTACTTTGCTGAGACTTTCCGTTTTCTTGCTAAGTCCTATTTTTTCATTTATTTCAAGCATAGTCTTAATTGCTCACTGAAGTATTTGTATCTTGGCTGTTTTAAAATCCTTGTCAGGCAGAGAGGGGTCCGGCTGGCTCAGTTGGTGGAGCATGCCACTCCTGATCTCAGGGTTGTAAGTTTGAGCCCCATGTTAGGTGTAGAGATTACTTTAAATAAATAAATAAATAAAATCTTAAAAAAAAAAAAATCATTGTCCAGTAATGTTAACCTCTCCATCATCTCTGCTTTTACATTTTTTTTTCTCACTTTGAGATCTTCTTCATTCTTGGTATGTTGAGTGATTTTTTTTTTTTTATCAAAGCCTCAATATTTTTGTATTATGCAAAGTTATGCATAATACAAATTATGGATCTAATCTAAACCTTCTGTCTTCGCTGGCTTCCTCTGAAGGGGAAGGGGAGGTCCTACCAGGTGGAGATAGATACCCAGATCATCCAACTGACACCAGAGAGGGGAATCTTCTTTACCGATGGTGGGGGTGGATGTCCAAGTTCTGCATATAGTCTCCACGGACTTCACAGGGGGCAGGGGAGGCTCTTGACTGGCCAGCTGGGCTGAAAGTTCAACTCCCTACTGAGCTTTCTCTGACACCCCCTCCCCCATCAGGATTGTTGGAAAACCTCAGAAGAGCCTGATAAGAGTGGAAGTCTAGGTGTCCACTCAGCCTTTGCTTGTATGGTTGGGGTTGGGCCATGGTTTGTTTGTTTGTTTTTCCTGTGGTGTTTGGCTGGAGCAGAATGTTATTCTCTAAATGTTTCTGCCCTGCTAGACTTCCCCTGTCTTGTCCTCTGACAAGAGTAAACAAGCTTTTGTTGTGGAATTTTTGGTCTATGCCTATTGGCATTTTGAGTGGCTGGCTTCTTCACTTCCAAGTTGGGGATGTGTGAGGCAAGAAGAAAATGCAGAGAAGTCCCCACCATACCATTCCTTGGGTCCTGACGTCTCTAGTCAGCCTGTCTTCTTCTCTCCACCTTTCAAATACTTGTTTCGTATACAGTGTCCAGAGTTTTTAGTTGTATTTAGCAGGAGGAATAGGGAATGTAGGTCTATTCCATATTCCTGGAACCAGAATTCTAGGGGAACAGATTTTTAGAGCAAGCTAGTGGTCTCCCCAGACGAGCGGCTGCGAGGGGGTGGAGATAGAAGAGAGAAGACGAGCAAGGACTGAATCCTGAGGACTCCCATGTCCAGAGGGAAGAGGAGGAGGAGCTTGAAAGGCAGCAAGAAGGGACAGCTAGGGAGGTAGGAGGACAAGCAGAAACATGTAAGATAACTATAGTTAACCACCTTTTATTTTTAAAAAATTTTATTTATTTATTTGACAGAGAGAGACACAGCGAGAGAGGGAACACAAGCAGGGGGAGTGGGAGAGGGAGAAGCAGCCTTCCCGCGGAGCAGGGAGCCCGATGCTGGGCTCGATCCCAGGACCCTGACCTGAGCCGAAGGCAGACACATAACGACTGAGCCACCCAGGCGCCCCTTATTTTATTTTTAAGATTTTATTTATTTGAGAACAAGAGCAGGAGCAAGAGGGGGAGGGACAGGGAGAGCCGTATGGGGGTGGGAGGGAGGGAGAAGTAGAGTTCCTGCTGAGGGGGACGTGGGACTCGATCCCAGGACCCTGAGCCGAAGTCAGGCACTTAAGGGATTGAGCCACCCAGGCATCCCTAGTTAACTACCTTTTAAAGGATAGCATAAGTGAACACAAAATCCAGACTGGAGCAGGTTTGAGAAAGAATAGAAGCAAAGTGAAAGAAGAAAGTTACCCAAGCCACCTATTGTGTGATTCCATTTACACGAAATGTCAGAATTGGCCAATGTATAGTGACAGAAATAGATTAGTGGTTGTCTAGGGCTGGGGTGGTGGGGTAGTTTGGGAAAAATAGAGATGGGAAATGACCTCTATGTGGTATGGGGTTTCCTTTTGGGGTGAGAAAAATACTTCACAATTAGATTTTGGTGATAGTTGCACAACTCTGGGATATATATTTTTTTAAATATTGAATTGCATACCTTAAATGGATGAATTGTACAGTATGTGAATTATATTTCAATAAGGCTGCTTTAAAAAAGGGAAAGGGGAGAGGGAGAAAAAAAGAAATGATACACATTGGGAAAACATGTAGAACTTTTATGCAGGGCCAATTTCCCTTACATAAACAGCTAATAATCCAATAGGGAAAAAATGGTAAAAGATGGAATAGAAGAATATATAAAAAGATGCTTGATTCATAGTAATAGAGCTATAAATTATAACTACGTTAAAATAACAGCTATTTCATCTATCAGACTGACAAAATCCCAAAGTGTGGTAACACCTGCCAAGACTTTATTTTTTATTTTTTCAGGAGCATGTTTATTGTGTCTGAGATGATCCATCAGGTGCTGTCTGAGCTAGAAAGGGTAAAAGGAAAGCCTCTTGTTACAAACTGACAAAGTGAAAGCCAAAACATTTTTCACAAAGCATGAACCATACACTCAAATAGATCTGGGTTTTATAGAAATGACCTAATTCCTAGTCCTCTCTGGCTACTTTTATAACTTTATATAGATAATGAATTAGGCACTGTGATATTTGGTGGACTTCAGGATCAGTATCCCTAATACTCCACAAAATACATTCTGATATCCCAAAGAAGCAAGACTTGCAAGTAGGCGTGGCAAACCTAACTACAGCTACAAAGTTCTACTCTTGAGGCCAGCATTTATCTCTTGGGGGAGTCTTCCAGCCTCCAAAGGACAAAAACAGGGAGTGGCTAGAATCAGTACAACATACACGCAGAAGGCTGTCCTGGAAAAGCTATAAAATATGCGGCACAGCGAGAAGAATCCTTGGGCTCCTTCACACCGCATACAAATTATGAATTACGCCGCCTCGCTCTCGCTCTCCTGTCTGGCTCTCCCATCGTGTTTTGCTCTGTTGGTCGAATACTGAGCGGCTATGCTTCGGACCAGAGGATCCATAGGGACGCCGTGTGTCAAATGAGAACAAAGTGACAGCAAAACCTTTGAAATAGTCCAAGCAGGACTCCAGTTGTTGTTTCTGGTGCAGAAAGTAACCACTGCTACCTTAAGTGGATAATAGGGTGAAAAGGTGATATCCAGAAAAAACACCCCACTATCATAGACAGAACCCGGTGGGCCAAGTATAGTTGGTCTCCATTCATAAATGTGCTCTCCTTTAGGCCGAGCACTGTAGTTAGAAGGAGGATCAAGGTTTCCTTCAGCCAGTTCCTGCTGAGTCCTTTCAGCACTGGTTTTGCTAGAGAGTGCGGTGTTTTTCTTCCGCAGGGTGGCAGAAAGTTTTCTTTCTTCTTCTTCTTCAGGCTTGGGAGCCGCTCGCTCTTGCTGGTCCACATCAGAACCACCACGGCCGGTGCTGGGGCTCTGGTCATCAGACCTCTGCCTGTCCCTGGACATCTGGGCGAAGTGATTTCTTAGAACATTCTACCACCCAATCTGCCCAGCTTGCCCTTGCGTGCCACTAGGGTGTGTTGCGAAGTGGGGAACCCTCCCTTAGGGAAATGGAGGCAGCAGGGGAGGAAAGAGGGGAGGGAGAAGGAAAACAAAGCGGAGGAGGCTCTGGCCGGGAGCGTGGAACATTGGAAGTCGGAGGGGATTGTGCGGGGAGCACCGCCTCTCCGCCCCAAGCACCTTGGGGGGGGGGGGAAGGGGGTTCGGAGCTCAGCTGGGAGAAGACATGTGCTCCTAGCTCCTAGCGAGGCAGAGGGCCCAGAGAGACCCCTAGAGCCGTGTTTCCCCCGCGGCCCGCCTCCCGGCTGGGTTCGTCCCAGCCCGCAGCCCGCAAGCTGCAAGGTGCGAGGACACTGGCCAAGCCTTCAGGGGAGCAGGTATTCTCCTGATTGCTAGTGGGAGCGTGAACGGTGACAGCCCTATGGAGAACAACTTAGCCGGAGCTATCAAAATTACAACTGTTGTACCCTCAGACCAGGCATATCGACTTCTAGTCATTTACCACTTTTACTTCCAGACATGGGAAATGACTTGCCCGCAGGGTCGCTGTGTAATTGCAGCTTTCTTTGTAATAGTAATGGACTGGAAACAACTTAAATGTCAACTAGGAAATCTTAAAAAAAAAAAAAAAAAAAAAAAGTATTCTTTAAAAAAAAAATGTCAACTAGGAGGAGACCAATAAAGGCAATGAGGAAGCTCTTTATGTGTTAAAAAAGAAAGTTCCCTATGATGTATTGTTAAGGGCAAAACAAAAAGGGCAGCATGACATATATGGTGTGTTGTCATTTATATTAAAAAGGAAGATGGGATACATTTGTACCACCAAAAAAACAACCTCTGAATGTATCAACAAACTAATACTACTAAACAACTGGATGGTGTGAGGTGGAACTGGAAGATGGGGTGAGAAAGCTGCATACTTTTCCATAATTTTTAAAATTTTAAGCATTTTTTTATTGAAAAGAAGGAATGTGAGGTGAGAAAGTGGAAATAAGAAGTGTAGCAATTTATCTGTAGAGTCTGTTTGAACTGCTATGCCAAAAATCCATAGACTGAGACGCTTAGAAATGAGAGAAAGTTCTTTCCTACAGTTCTAGAGGCCAGGAGGTCCAAGATCAAGGCTCAGGCAGATTCAGAGCCTCTCCAGACTATCCTCATAGACTTCTTGCTGTGTTCTCGCTAGCCAAAGGGGCAAGGGAGCTTTCTTGGGGATTCTTTTATGAGAACACTGATCCTTGGGCACCTGGGTGGTTCAGTAGGTTGTCTACCTTTGGCTCAGGTTGTGAACCCCAGGGGTCCTGGGATCGAGTCCTACATCGGGCTCCCTGCTCAGCCAGGAGTCTTCTTCT
Organism: Halichoerus grypus; assembly: GCF_964656455.1. Lineage (NCBI taxonomy): Eukaryota > Metazoa > Chordata > Mammalia > Carnivora > Phocidae > Halichoerus > Halichoerus grypus. Next base: position 45,688,096 of record NC_135725.1, on the reverse strand, counting down.
CCCTCTGCCTTTGCCCCCCACCCCTGGCTCTTTCTCTCTCTCTCTCAAATAAATAAATACAATCTTAAAAAAAACAAAAAACAAAAAAACCCCACTGATCTTATTCATGAGAGTTCCACCCTAATCACCTCCCAAAGGCTCCACCTCTCAATATCATCACACTGGGGGGGGGGGGGGTAGGATTTCAACATATAAATTTTAGGAGGACACAAACCGTTAACTGATAGCACCATTATTTACAGCTTTTCAGGAAGGGGTTGGGACTCTGCGAAGAACTGGCAGCCAGAGGAGGCTGTGGGTCAAAATGAGACTTTTTAGAGCTAGGAGATATTCAGCCTGTTTTTAGGCTGATGGGAATGATCCAGACACTTAGATTGTATCCTGCCTTTTGCTATATTATTGAACCTTTTAAATAGCTCCGTTACAACTTTGTCTGCTTGTGTATTTTTTTAAAAAAGATTTTTAAAAAAGATTTATTTATTTGAGAGAAGGCAAGAGCGAGAGAGAGAGAGAGAGAGAGAGCACACAAGTGGAGTAAAGGGCCGAGGGAGAAGCAGACTCCCCACTGAGCAGGGAGTTGATGATGGGGGGGATCGATGTGAGGGCTCCATGCCGGGACTTGATCCCAGGACCCTGGGGCCCTGAAAAGGATGCCCATCCTTTTCCATCTCTGTATCTCCTGCGCCTAGCTTGGTTCTGGCGTAAAATAGGTGCTCAGCATGTGTTTGTTAAATGATGTTATTGAAGACTCTCCCCATGGCTGTCCACCATCTGAATCAATCCATTCATTACACCTCAGCCCTCAGTTCAGACTTCCATTTTCCCCTTGTAGTGAGGTCACCATGGGTTCACATGCTCCGGGAAAGACTCCCAAAGCAGCACAACTTAAAGCAGACGGAGAGGAGAAAGGAAGGCTTTGCCGGCAGCAGGAAGGACACAAACAGACTTAGAGGGACCTGGCTGTTGGCCATGATGATGATGTGGTGTAGGGATGAGGAGGATTGCTAACCTCCATTGAGAGTCCACTGTGCGCCAAGAACTGTTTAACTCTTTCACTTGTGAGTTCATTTATCCCTGACAAGACTCTAGAAGAAAGGTATTACCACCATTTTACAGATGGGGAAACTAAGACACAGAGCAAGTAAGTTGTCCAAGGTCACACAGCTATGAAGGAATGAAAACACATGGGACAAAAAGATTGCCCTGATATAGTGACTTGATTTGATTAAAACAAACAAATAAACAAAAAGCCAGCTTTATTCTTGTACCTTTCCTGTCATTCCTGTTCCTTCCTTCCCACCACCAAATATTTCATAAATATATGCCCGAGCTTATTTGCCACAACTCTGCAAAAACATCCCTTAGTCCCTGACCCAAGGGGTGAGAAATCCATTGTAATTCTTGCTCCTGGATATAGTTACAGAAATAATGCCAAGGAGCTTTTCTAACTTCATTTCTTTGATTTCACTTCCTTTCCCAGACACAGTGGGGCATGCTTAAAATTAGTTTCTTCCTACAAGTAGAAATTGCCCTTGCAATTTAGTTTTTTGTGCCTAAAATGATCTTTTTTTCCTGCTTCGTTGAGTTGGGCCAGATAGGAGACAGCTTACCGAAATGCACAAATTCATTTCCTCCCTTACTACTTCTCTTCCTTTCTCTATTTATGCCTCCCTTTGGAAAATATCCCTTTTCCCAAGCACCACTTGAAAAACTCATTTACCAGTGAGTTAGGGGAAATTTTACCTTTACTGATTGTTCTTGGGGATTACTTTAACTTAACACTACTGAATATAAGAAAATATTCTGTTTGGTCAGGTTTCTCCTGGTCACGAGACTACCTTCAGGCCCTGTTATAGGATGAATTGTGCCCCCGACCCCCATTCTTTTTTTTTTTTTTAAAGATTTTATTTATTTGACAGAGAGAGACACAGCGAGAGAGGGAACACAAGCAGGGGGAGCGGGAGAGGGAGAAGCAGGCTTCCCACTGAGCAGGGAGCCCGATGTGGGGCTCGATCCCAGGACCCTGGGCCAAAGGCAGACGCTTAACCAACTGAGCCACCCAGGCGCCCCCCGACCCCCATTCTTAAGTTGAAGTACTAACCCCAGTACTTCAGAATGTGACTAGTTTGAGATAGGGTCTTTAATGAGTTAATTCAGATTAAATAAGGTCTTTAAGATGGGCCCTAATTTAATATGACAGGAGAAGAGATTAGGACGCAGACCTGCATGGAGGAAAGACCATTGAAGACATAGAGAGAAGGCCATCTACAAGCCAGGGAGCGAGGCCTTAGAAGAAACCAATCCTGCCAACACGTTGGTTCTCAGACTTCTAGCCCCAGAATTGTAAGAAAATAAATTTCTGCTGTTTAACCACCTAGTCTGTGGTATCTTGTTATGGCAGCTCCAGCAGATTAACAGAAGCCCCTAACTCAAAGCTCACCATTTTTACTGTGTCACTCAGCCTCCAAACCTGTATGCCCAACAGCCTGTTGGATGTTTCCACCTGTGTATCCCACAGACACTTCACACTCGGCGTGTCCAAAGCAGAAGTCTTGTCACTCTCTGTATGTCTGCCCTTCTTTCAAAGCCCCCCATCTCAGTGATGACACCCCTGTGACAAGCTAGAAATCTAGGTGCCATTCCTGATTCAGCTGTCCCTCTGCTCCCACTTCTATTAGATATAAAGTTCTGTGCATTCTACCCCTTGAATCTCTTCATTTCTTAACTTTTTGTTTGCACTGAAAAATGTCAAAACCAAAGAAAATTTGAAAGAATGAAGTGAAAATTAACCATTTTTTAAAAAGATTTATTTGTTTTAGGGAAAGAGAGAGAGAATGTGCACACATGCGCATGCATGGGCTGGGGGAGGGGCAGAGGGAGAGGGAGAAAGAGAATCCAAGTAGATCCCCACCCCCACCCCATTGAGCAAGGAGCCTGACCCTTGACCCTGAGATCACAACCTAAGCTGAAATCAAGAGTCAGATGCTTAACTGATTTGAGCCACCCAGGCGCGCCCCCCCATTTAATATTTTTTATATTTGCTTCCACTTCCCCCATATATATACTCTTTGGTGTATATATATTATATATATTATTTATGTATATATTTTTCCTGAGCCATTTGAAAGGAAATTACAAACACCATGATATTTCATCTCTGAATACTCCAGCATGCACTTCCTAAGAATAAGGCTATTCTGCCACATAGCCTCAATATCACACCATCCCTAAAACTTAACGTTATTTAAGTAATACATTCTAATACACTATCCATATTTAAATTTTATCAGTTGTTTCCAAATATCTTTTCTTTCCCCTTCCTTTTCCCTTCCCCATTCCCCCATTCACACACACTATGTGTGTGTGTGTGTGTGTGTGTGTGTGTGTGTATGAGTGCATACTGATACCTCCAATTCAAATCTAACTCCACAAGATTCTATACGTTTTCTACATTTACATATCCCACAGTGAAAATCCTGGTTCCCAAGACATCAATGGATTTATTGGCTCTATATCTTACAATATATATACAAGATAGTTTCAGAATTATGAGACTAATACAACTATCATTAACAAATTTACTAAGTAAAATTTAAGATCTTCTTGCACTTCTTTTAGTCCTTAGAATATATCCCCCACCAGGAATACACAGAATACTATATTCAAAAGTTTCTTGAAATTTCTTATCTGACTATATTTCAATTTGATTGTTAATTTGTTTCTGTTTAGATTAAATTTTATGATTTAAAAAATCCTTTTATTTTTAAAAATATTTACAACATTTACACAGAAGTCAAACCTTTATAAAAGGAATATTTAAAGTACAAATGTCAGCAAGATGGCCAAATAAGATATCCCTTGCTTAGGGTTGCTTGGGAGGCTCAGTTGGTTAAGCATCTGCCTTCGGCTCAGGTCATGATCCCAGGGTCCTGGGATCGAGCCCCGCATCGGGGTCCATGCTCAGCAGGAAGCCTACTTCTCCCTCTCCCTCTGCCCCTCCCCTCGCTCATGCTCTCTCTCAAATAAATAAAATCTTAAAACAACAACAACAAAAAGACATCCCTTGCTCATATCTATACCCCCGACAACAATAACTTGGCATCCAACCAGGGACAAAAATGCCTTTGTTGGAGCCTCAAGATCCAGGTAGGTTGTGGAAGCCTGATGCAGGCCGAGACCAAGGAGAGCTGTTCCGAGAAGGCAGGCCCGCACCCAGGCTGCTGGCCCGCCCACCGTGGTCATGTGCACACACGCAGAACCAGCTCTGTAACCCTGATGCCTGGGCTACAGCCCCATCTGGCTTTGGTTCCGTCAGCAGCACCGTGTGCTAAAGGACTCGGGAGGAGTCATACCTACGGGTGCATTGGGTAACAGCCATGGGGACCTCAGTCCTGGCTGCAGACCCTGAAGTGGCCTATGAACCGGCTCCAAGACACTCTTGGCTGGGATCCAGGAGCCCCTGGAAGTAAGCCTGTCAGACTTGGTCAAACTGCAGATTTTGAAACAGCCCTGGACCTGGACTCCAGCCCATCTCAGCAGCAGCCTGTGAACAGTCCTGCTGACACAAAGACCTGGCAGGAGATCTTCCTGTCTACGACCTGGAGCTCCTGAAAGGGCCCTATCCTTGGCTCCGGCCCCTCTAGCCATGGCCAGAGAGCCAGCCAGCCCACCCAGGGCCCTGGCAGGAGCCAGGCCAATCCATGCCTCCACAGCCAGGGACGTTCTGCTGTCATTGCTAATCCCTCTACCCTACTGCCCCTCGGTAAAAGTAATCACTTTAACTAGGTAATCAATTAACAAACGCATCTCTATTTTATCATTCCCTTTCCCTTTCTTATTAAAAAAAATAAGTAACTTTTCTCACTCAAAAACATCTGGGAAACCAGGCTATGTATTTTCTAGAGATATTCCTCATTCTTTTTTTACTGCAACGTACCATGTTTTCTTAATTCTAAGACTCACATTCCTTTCTAGTTCAGCATTTCAACATCAAAACCAGTCTTAAATCAGTGCCAAGTGAATTTACCAGCCACAAGGCTGAGAGGTGAGTTGTGACCATTCTCTCCCGGACAGTTTCCAATTCATTTGCTTCTTAATGCAACTGAAGTACTTGGAAGAGCAGTGTCACGAAGTTCAATTTTGCATACTTAGGATTGCCATTTGTTGTTGACCATATTCTTAAAATTATTGTGATGCAGTATTGAAAAAGAAGGTTGCCATGTATGCAAAAGATTGCGTGTCACACAGCAGACAGTGCAATTAAATGTAGACACAGCCAAGCCTCTTGGGAGCGATGACAAATTTCAGGGCAAAGGTTAGTGTGAGCCGTTTATGCATCAGGAAGTACACAAGCGCTAGACATTTATCAGTGAAAAGCTTTCAGTTGACTTCCAAGAGAAGCTTTTATAATTCCAGCTTTACTAATGAGGAAAAAAAAAAAAAGACCAAATAGAAACTAGAGTTGGAATCCCAGCTATTGTTTCTATTCCTCAAAAGTTTTCAGGTGATTCTAAAACTGACAAGACTACATACACAGGATGCCTGCTTTCAACGCTGCTAGTTGACATAGTACTGGAAGGTCTTGGCAGAGCAGTTAGGAATGAATGAATGAATAGCACTCAAACTGAACAGAAAGAGGTAAAACTATCTCTATTCACAGATGACATGATCATAAATAGAAGATCCCAAAGACTCCACAAGAAAACTAATAAATTCAGCAGTCTTAGGAAATAAGATGAATGCACAAAAATCGGTTGTGTTTCTACACACCAGCAATGAACAATCTGAAAAGGAAATTAAGAAAACAATCCCAAAGAATAAAATACCTACAAATAAAATTAATCAAGGAGGTAAAAGACTTGCAAGCTGAAAACCACAAAACATCGCTGAAATAAAGAAGACCTAAATGAATGGAAAGACATGATGTGTTATGAATTGGAAAACTCAATGTAAAGATAGTAAAACTGATCTATAGATTAAATGTAATCCCTCTCAAAATTCCAAGGGGGCATATTTTGCATAAACAGGCATAAAATTCATATGGAATTATAAGGGATCCCAAAGAGCTAAGACAATCTTGAAAAGAACCACCAAATCAAGGACTCAGACTTCCTCAATTCCGAAACTTACTACAAAGCTACAAATCAAAACAGCAAGATACTAGCATAAGGATAGACATACAGACCAATGGAATAGAATTGAGAGTCCAGACTCATAAACTCATACATCTATGGCCATTTGATTTTCAACAAGGGTGCTAAGATCATTCAGTGAAGGAAAGAATAGTCTCATTAACAAATGGTGGTGGAACAGCTGGATATCTACATGTGAAAGAATAAAGTTGGATTCACTACCTCACACCATATTAACAAATTAACTCAAAATGGATCAACAACCTAAATATAAGAACTCAAGCCATACACTTCTTGAAAGAAAACACAGGGCTCCTGGGTGGCTCAGTCGGTAAAGTGTCTGCCTTTGGCTCAGGTCATAATCCCAGGGTCCTGGGATACAGCCCTATGTCAGGCTCCCTGCTCAGTGGGGAGTCTGCTTCTCCCTCTCCTTCTGCCCCTCCTCCCTACTCGTGCTCTCTCTCTCTCTCAAATAAGTAAATAAAAATCTTAAAAAAGAAAAAAAATATAGGGGTAAATCATCTTGACTTTGGATTTGGCAATGGACTTGTCTCAGGTATAACACCAAAAGCATGATCATAGAGGAAAAAAAGATAAATTGGACTTCATTAAAATTAAAAACTATTGTACATCAAAAGACATTATCAAGAAAGTGGAGACACCTACAGAATGGGAGAAAATATTTGCACATCATATATCTAATAAAGGCGTAATATTCAGAATATGCAAAGAACTCTTACAACTCAACAAGATATGGGCGCCTGGGTGGCTCAGTCGTTAAGCGTCTGCCTTCGGCTCAGGTCATGATCCCAAGGTTCTGAGATCGAGCCCCGCATCAGACTCTCCGCTCAGCGGAGAGCCTGCTTCTCCCTCTCCCACTCCCCCTGCTTGTGTTCCCTCTCTCGCTGTCTCTCTCCCTGTCAAATAAATAAATAAAAAATCTTTAAAAAAAACAAACAACTCAACAAGACATGCTAATTCAAAATGAGTAAGCAGCCCTTGTATACTACTAATGAGATTATAAAATGGTGTGACCGTTATGAAAAATAGTACAGAGTTTCCTCAAAAAATTAAAAATAGGGGCGCCTGGGTGGCTCAGTGGTTAAGTGTCTGCCTTCAGCTCAGGTCATGATCCTGGGGTCCTGGGATCGAGCCCCACATCAGGCTCCCTGCTCAGCAGGGAGTCTGCTTCTCCCTCTGCCCCTCCCCCACCCCGATTGTGCTCTCTTGAGCTCTCTGTCTGAAATAAATAAAAATCTTTAAAAAAAAAATTAAAAATAGAACTGCTATATGATCTAGCAATCCCACTTCTGGGTATATATCAAAAAGAATTGAAAACAGGGGCTTAAGCAGATATATGCACATATATGTTCATAGCAGCATTATTCACACATTGGTGGTTCAGCGGTAGAATTCCCACATGCCATAGCAGCATTATTCACAACAGCTAAGCGGTGGAAGTAACCCAAATACTCATCAACAGATGAATAAACAAAATGTGGTATATAGATACAATGGAATATTCTTCAGCTTTAAAAAGGAAGGCTTCTACATGCTACAACATGAATGAATTTTGAAGACATTATTATTTTTTAAATATTTATTTATTTATCAGAGAGAGAGAGAGAAAGCACAAGCAGGGGGAGCAGCAGAGGGAGAGGGAGAAGCAGGCTCTCCGCGGAGCAGGGAGCCCGATGTGGGACTCAATCCCGGGACCCTGGGATCATGACCCAAGCCGAAGGCAGACGCTTAACCAACTAAGCCACCCAGGCGTCCCTGAAGACATTATGTTAAGTGAAATAAGCAATCACAAAAAGGTAAGTACTATATGATTCCATTTCTATGAATTTGACTACTTGAGATACTTTATATATATAAACAAAGTAGAATGGTGGTTACCAGGGGTGGGGTGGGTGGGGTGGGGAGGAGGAGGAGTTGTTTAATGGTTATAGAGTTCCAGTTTTGCAAGATGAAAAAGTTTTGAGGATCTGTTTCACAACAATGTGATTATATATATATTTTTAAAGGTTTATTTATTTGAAAGAGACAAAGAGCTCACATGAGCAAGTGGGAGAGGAAGAGAGAGAATCTTAAGTAGGCTCCACACTCAGCACAAAACCAACGTGAGATGCAATATATGTTAAGAAAGAAAAAAAGAAGAAGAACGTAGCAGGAGGGGAAGAATGAAGGGGGGGAAATCGGAGGGGGAGAAGAACCATGAGAGACGATGGACTCTGAAAAACAACTTGAGGGTTCTAGAGGGGAGGGGGTTGGGAGGATGGGTTAGCCTGGTGATGGGTATTGAGGAGGGCACGTTCTGCATGGAGCACTGGGTGTTATGCACAAACAATGAATCATGGACCACTATATCTAAAACTAATGATGTAATGTATGGGGATTAACATAACAATAAAAAAATTAAAAAAAAAAAAAAAAAAAACCAACGTGCGAGGCTTGATCTCACAACCCTGAGATCATGACCTGAGCTGAAATCAAGAGTCAGACGCTTGAGCAACTGAGCCACCCAGGTGCCCCTGCGATTATATTTAACACTACTGAGCTGTATACTTAGAAGTGATTAAGATGGTAAATTTTGTGTTTTTTACCACAATAAAAAAAAATACATAAAAAGAAGAAAAATCTGAGGAGTAGTCCTGGATTTTACTTTGTCTCACATTAATTCACTATTACTACTACTTCAGTGAAAACAATTAGAGCTTAAAAACATAATTGGGCAAAGTACTTGAATAGTTTCCTATTTTTCCAAAGAAGATATACAAAAGGCCAACAGGTAAATGAAAAGATGCTTAACATGATTAGTGATTAGGGAAATGCAAATCAAAATCACAATGAGGTACCACTTCACACCCACTAGGATGGATATAATAAAAAATAGAAAATAACAAAATAGTAAGTATTGGCTAGGATGTGGAGAAATTGAAACACTCATATATTGCTGGTGGGAATGTAAAATGGCTCAGCAGCTGTGAAAACAGTTTGGCAGTTCTTCCAGGAGTTAAACACAGAATATGACCCAGTGATTCCACTTTTAGGTATATACCCCAAAGAATTAACCAGGTACTCAAATGTACCAGCGCTACCCACCAGTTAAAAGTTGGAAATGGCCCAAATGTCCATCAATGGATGAATGAATGGATAAACAAATTATATTCTATACATACAGTGGAATATCATTCAATCATAAAAAGGAATGAAGTATTGATAAATACTACAATGTGGATGAACTTCAAAAACATGAGAAGCCAGACACGAAGGTCACATATTGTATAATTCCATTACAGAAGATGTAAATCCATAGAGACAGAACTCAGACTGTGGTTGCCATTGGGTGCAGGAAAAGGGGAATGGGGAGCAACTGTTTAATGGGGACATGAATTTCTTTTGGAACTAGATAGAGGTGGTGGATGCACAACATTGTCAATGTACTAAATGCCAATGACTTGTTTACTTAAAAATGATTAATTTTGTTATATCAATTTCACCTCGTTACCAAAAAATTCCACAGGTTTTAAATGTATCATTTCACCAACATTCTATACATTAATACTAGATGATCAAACAGGATTTAGTAGACCATTTAAATTTTGAATGTGAAACAGGCCTAAACTCAAATCTTTGTGATACTGAAGCGGAAAATGGGATGTAATCATCTTGGAAAGTAAATTGTCGTTTACATGAAATGCAGGAGTTTTTATTTCTTGAAAAAAAATACTGAGTAAATAAGAGACAATAAACGTTCCTTCCTTCAGAATACTGATTGAGTGTGGGCTTCAGAGTTAGACCACCTGGGTTCCCATTCTTGTCTTCCCAGGAATGTTCTAGAGGACTATCAGCACTTTCTCATGTCTTGTGTACTATTAAGAGTTGCATCACTGCGGATTCAAGATTTACTATAATACATTCACTTATTCTCCCTCTACTGGCTGGTTCCATACTACCACACTGTAATAGACCAATACCTATCAGAGCTGGGGTTGTGATAATTTAACAAGTATTTACTGAGTGCTTATTTTTTATGTGCCATGCACTTTGCTGTGTCCTAAGTGCTCCATAGCGAAGTTTAGACAGGATTTATCATTTATTTATCATTTAGAACAGTGCATAGACCATAAACATACCATTTACGTATCATTAAGTATGAGAAAGGAAAACAGTGCTCTACCAGAGATAAAAGGTGGGATACTATTTTATTTTAGGTAGCGTGGACAGCAAAGGATTTTTCTTGGGACATCTAATCTGAACGACCTACATGATATTAACAAATGACAACAGGTGTATTTGTGGGAAGTTTGAGGTCAGGGACAGGAGATTGGAAAGTATTTAACTGCTACGGAAAATGGTGCATTTCCAGCAAGAGCGATATAATTTTGCGTTGTAAAAAGATCCAGAGGTTGGGCGCCTGGGTGGCTCAGTTGGTTAGGCGACTGCCTTCGGCTCAGGTCATGATCCTGGAGTCCCGGGATCGAGTCCCACATCGGGCTCCCTGCTCGGCGGGGAGTCTGCTTCTCCCTCTGACCCTCCCCCCTCTCATGCTCTCTCTCTCTATCTCATTCTCTCTCTCAAATAAATAAATAAAAAATCATAAAAAAATAAAATATTATAAAAAAGATCCAGAGGCAAGACAGAAGCCAGGGAGACCATTTAGGACGCACCGATGGTGGCCCGGACTTAGGTAATTGTGGTTATTGGCCTGCGCGAAAGGGAAGGTGCTATTCTGTGACAGAACGACGATGACGGCAGAGCAGTTAGAGGACAGGCAGAAAAACAAATCACGGCTTTCAGGGCGTCCTGCTGCGAACAGCCGGAACGAGAGCAGGGCAAGTTTCTGAAATAAAAAGAACTAAAAAGAACTAAAAATCTTCAGACGGTGTATAAGGTACAGGAGAGGGCAAGAGAACTGAACTCCGGTCCTGCCCTTCTATGGTACCAGCAAAGGCAGAGTGATCGGGACCAAGCTGGGACTCCACCCTGGCTCTGGACAGTGCGAGACAGATGAACCTGCGGAGAGTCTAACCTTCAGATACAAGCTTGGGTTGGGCAGCCCGTTACTCACTGCCCGCGGAGCCGACCTCCCTATGCTAATTAGCCCCGGCTCCGGAAATACCGCCCACCGGCACTCACTTCCGCTATCCCAGCCGTCCGCTTATCTCGCGAGAACTAGAAGTGCCTATGAGACGTGGGCTAAGCGGAAGTCGGTCCTCTTTTTCGTGGCGCCTCGGAGGCGGTAGGCTGCTTCGGGATGAAGGTAGGAAGTGGTGGAGGCTTCTGAAATGGGCTGGGGGAAGGTGGGTCGAGCCCCAGAACGCCGCATTGTCACAGTGCTAGCACTCCAGAGTCCTAGCTCTAGGTGGAGAAGGGTCTGAGGCGGGAGAAAGCTGGCCGCTCTCGGGTCCAGGGGTCCGTGGGAGAGCGGATGGCGAGCGATTACCGCTGGAGCGGCGCCGGGCGGGGAGCGCCATAGTGGCGTCCTCACGCCCAGCCCGGCCGATGCGGCCCTGCTGCCCACTTGGCAGGGCTCTTTGCTCTGACAGGCTGAGAGGCTGCGGAGGGCTCTTCGTCCCCGGGGTCATTCCGCGAGGCTTGAGGAAACATGAGACCGATTTTTAGTGCGGTGCTTGTGCGTTATTATGCGCACACATGCTTCAGCTAACCAAACCGACCTGTCACGGTATCTGCTGCTCGTCTGGGGGTTACATAAAAGGCTTCCTGGTGGTTCTGCGGTTTTCTAAAGCTCTTCTCCCCCCCCCCCCCCCCCTTAATTCTTAGCTGAACATCTCTTTCCCAGCTACTGGCTGCCAGAAACTCATTGAAGTGGACGATGAACGCAAACTTCGTACCTTTTATGAGAAGCGTATGGCCACAGAAGTTGCTGCTGATGCTCTGGGTGAAGAATGGAAGGTTGGTTACTGAATTAAATTGTTTTTAGCTGTTGAAGAAATAGCGCTATTGGTAATTGGTGTATGTAGCCGAGTAGGAACTACTCCGGGTTCTGTCTTACGACCTTGCTTGGGTTACTTCTGCATGTCTCTTGAGCTGTCACCTTGCAGGGTTCTGTGTACATCAAAGGGGAAAGTAAAGTTCTTTAAGGGGCGCCTGGGTGGCTCAGTCGTTAAGCGTCTGCCTTCAGCTCAGGTCATGGTCCCAGGGTCCTGGAATCGAGCCCCGCATAGGGCTCCCTGCTCAGCGGGAAGCCTGCTTCTCCCTCTCCCACTCTCCCTGTGTTTCTCTCTGTCAAATAAATAAAATCTTAAAAAAGTTCTTTAAAAAGTGCTAACAAGGGTTGTTTCTGTTTGGTAGCTCGTTTGTACTTTGGTTTCTTAACAATCTTGCCCTCGCTGGAACTGTTACATCTAGTAAAACATAGGTTAGAAATAGGACTTGAAAGGAATTTTCTAATCTTGGCAAATTGGAAGATGTACACAAAATTTAGTAACCAGAGAAAACTGTAAATTTCAAATTGTTTTAGCACACTTCCTAGGATTTAAGGGCTATAATCCTTTATTTTACAACGTGTCGTATTCTGCAGGGTTATGTGGTCCGAATCAGTGGTGGCAATGACAAGCAGGGCTTCCCCATGAAGCAGGGTGTCTTGACCCATGGTCGTGTCCGCCTGCTGCTGAGTAAGGGGCATTCCTGCTACAGACCAAGGAGGACTGGGGAGAGAAAGCGCAAATCTGTTCGGGGTTGCATTGTGGATGCCAATCTCAGTGTTCTCAACTTGGTCATTGTAAAAAAAGGTGAGGTTTACTTGTGTTTTTGAGTTCAGTTTCTCTTTACGTGGATTTAAAAGCTGATTACCCAGATGCTTTTTCATTTTCACTTGCAGTATCCACAGTTTGACCATTGGACTTGTTTCTTTACCAATGCATAAACAGTAATTACGGTTCTTGTTTGTAAAAAAGTTGTGGAATTAAAAGGTCTGATCACTTTCCTCTTTTAGGGGAGAAGGATATTCCTGGACTCACTGATACTACTGTGCCTCGTCGCCTGGGGCCCAAAAGAGCCAGCAGAATCCGCAAACTTTTCAATCTCTCTAAAGAAGATGATGTCCGCCAGTATGTTGTGAGAAAGCCCCTAAACAAAGAAGGTAGGGGAGATTATGCAGTTTAGGGTTTGCTTAATTTTATTTGTCTGTAGCATCTTGTGCACATATTAGAAAGTCCACCTATTATGTATTTAGCAGGAGTTTAAGTATTTTAGGAAAATATTGGGAAGAGGGTCAAGATCGGCACTTGTTACTAATCCTTGTTGTATCTGATGCTTCTCTAGAGTATTACAATTTTACTTGAAATTTTCCCTGAGCTACTCATGTATGCTTATCCGAAGATAACTTAGCAGACCTAAAGTTCATTACTTTGGGTTAGGAGTTGGGAAAATGATAGAAAATTCTGGGACTATGGTTGAATGTGCTGACTTCCCACCCACTTTTGCTTTCTTTACATATTAGAGGTTCTGTTTGTTTACAGACGAAGTAATGCTTTCATCAGCTGAAGTTGCTGTTAAGTCCTGACCCTCATTTTCTTAATCTGAGATGTGGATAGCAGTAGGGGGAGTTGTGGACATTAGAACAAAAATACTTCATTCAGAATCCTAGGAACAAGTGTTTGGGGTTTTGGAGCTTTAATATTTTGAGATGGTATATAGTAGATAACGTGGTTTGTTAGGGAACATGACCCATCACTGGTGAGGCAGCAGTGTTCTGTGACATGACTATTTCTTAGTAAAGTGTATGAGTATTTCTTTCCATTATGTGGAGTAAAGAGCATGTCCATTCGGGTGGGTTTTCCTGACAAATGTGAAAAAAACTGGTTGGGTTTTGGCGCTGGGTACTTAAAAACCTAAAACCTACACCTGGCATATGGCGAGTGCTCATGGGTCACTCCAAATATCTGAACCACCTGTGTGCGAGGTACTATTTTAAGTGTTGGTGATATAGTATAAAAGGACAAGTTATTCTCCTGTGGTTTACGCTTAAAAAAGAAATAGGGGCGCCTAGGTGGCTCAGTCGGTTAAGTGTCTGCCTTCAGCTCAGGTCCTGGGATCGAGCCCCACATCAGGCTCCTTGCTTTGCAGGGAGTGCGCTTCTCCCTCTCCTCCCTGCTTGTACTCTCTGTATGTCCTCCTCTCTCAAATAAATAAAATCTTTTTTTAAAAAAAGAAAGAAATGGCAGATACATGGCAGTTGGGCAGTATGAACACCACTGGCAATACCAGTGTAGTAAGTGTTCTAGTTAACAGGTGTTTATAGCATGGTTCTTTTATCTTTTATGTATATAATTAAGGTGTCTGACTTTTAGCAAAACCTGAACAATTACTTAGTTCTAGAATATTTGCCTGTGCTATTTGTTACTCTCACCAGGTGTCTACAAACTCAAATGATTGCATCTAAAGAGACATGTGCTCCAAAGCAGATCTATAATCCATAGGATTTGGGACTTAGAGCACACGGGCTAAGTGAAGATACTCTATGAACACTGTGCTGCACATTTTAACGTTAATGGTTTTGTTCCCCAGATTGGCAGGATCTGCCTTGGCAAACCAGATGCAAGCATAAATGGGATTTCAGAGTGTGGTTAGGGTAGTGGTGCAGATAGAGCTTAGTTTTCATAGATGAGTTACACAGGCACAGTTAATACAGTTTTAAACTAATGCTCCTGTGTCTTAAGAGTACAAATATGTAATACCCTACAAAGACAATATAATTGTGGAAGGGAAATCAAAGTTGAGTAGAAAAAAGCTTGGGGTATGACTTCCCCCCCGCAAGCAGAGTAGCCTAAATTTACATATGGTCTTGAAGTTGACATCCAAATTAGTGGTGTAGTTTAATGAGCCGTTTGAGGATTAAATGTGCTTATCAGGAAAACATTGGCACCTAGTAGACAAAGTTAATCTCTTCACTTTTCAGAAGGACTTACCAGTTTCTATTTTGAGAATATTTAGCCCATCTTGGCTTTTTGTTGACAGGGTAGGAAGTCTATTAGATTTGACTTAAAAGGCCTCATACAGGTAAGTTTTCCTACAGTAGTCCTGTTAGTAATGTTTTTAAAATGTAGATCCTAATGAACACGGGTATTCTTGAGAAGTGTTTGAATCATCATCTGAATTTTCAGGTAAAAAACCTAGAACCAAAGCGCCTAAGATTCAGCGTCTTGTTACCCCACGTGTCCTCCAGCACAAACGGCGGCGTATTGCTTTGAAGAAGCAGCGCACTAAGAAAAATAAGGAAGAGGCTGCAGAATACGCTAAACTTTTGGCTAAGAGAATGAAGGTAAGTCAAGAAGACTGGGGGTGGGAAATCAGGCCTGACTTTGGATTTTTAAGCCAGACAATCTATAACTGCTTTTTTGTTTTGTTTAGGAGGCCAAAGAAAAACGCCAGGAACAGATTGCCAAGAGACGGAGGCTGTCCTCTCTGAGAGCTTCTACCTCTAAGTCTGAGTCCAGTCAAAAATGAGATTTTCTATGAGTGACAAATAAATAAGATCAGACATCAAATCCCCTTTATTGACTTTTCATTGATGACAAAACAGATAAATGGAGAGAAAACTGAGATAAGGGAATATCGTGTATAGCAATATGATGGTGTATAAAGTGTTCTAGAGATACTTGAAAGTGATACCTTCAAGGTGAGAGGCTGAGACCATACTCTAACAGTGGGACAGATGGCCAGTACGGGATTTCTTTTTGAGATGGGTGGGTGGCTCAGGAAAGGATTCTGTGCATAAGGTACCTATTGCTTTTTCAGCAAGGCATGGAACAATTTGGGGGAAATAAAAGGACTAGGACTATTTTTTCGTACACTTTATTTTGAGGAATACAGTTTTAAACATCCATACACAATATATGAAAAGTGCCCTTAAGATGGACATTTGTCATATGTAAAAAAGATACCTTGTTAAAAGCATAGTTAACAGATAACATCTTAAAACAGTTCACAAAGCTTTCAAAACCAGTGCAAATTGTATTAACAAAAGCTTTTCAACTCTAGTGAATTGTTACTCGTGCATTTTATGGTTTCACACTGTGCCTTTAAGAAACACTTGGATTGATGAAGGATGCACAAAGAGAAAATATACTGTTTTCTAATGTAGCCTGTCTAGTTTCTATAGTAACTGCAGTTAGAACTAACCTTTACAGACTAGAAGGCTCTTAAAAAGGCACATCAGGCTTTAAGGGTGAAGAACTGGAGTTCCTTATTTGCTGGAGTGTATGTTTTAACCACAGGTGAGTAAAATTTTCAACTGCTTTAACATACAGAGACAAGCTGTGCTTGCACTTAAAGGTGTGCGTATCAATCACGTGCAGATCTGATCAAAATGTAGATTGTGATTCAGAAGGTTTGCGGCCCCAGAATCTGCATTACTAGTAACTCTCCAGGTAATGTCAATAATGCCAGTCCCTGGACTAGACTAGCTGAGAAGATTCTTAGACAAAAGGGAGATCCATGTTACTCTTAATACATGGTATTAAAAAGTTACAGAACATGAAAAACTCATTGGCAATTGGTGTTATATAAATTAAGATTGAGCTACAAAAGCAGAAAGGGAAAATGTAGCATTTGTAAGTGATAACGCAAAATAAAAAGGAATAAACACTGCAGTCATAGGGGGTAACTTAAAGGCCGGAAGGCAGGTCTGGTTATACAGGCCAGAGTTACTGTACTAACCAGCACCTGGTTGATTTTAACACAAAATGAGCACCACCACCATGCTTTCTTGTATCAAGGAGTGCAGTCACTAAAGTGGACAGATAATGGCTGAGCTAGGCTGTTCTAGCTTGTTAATTCTGGCAGATTTAAGATGGAGAACTACTTTTCAAAAGGGGGAATGCTGGAGAGTATTTGAATAGTAAGAATGTTTAATCCTGCATTACTAGTTTGTACTAAGAATGAAGTTAAGAGCAACAACTGACTCCCACAATTAAAGGATTCATTTACGCTTATATTATGCTTGCATAGTTAAGTCTTAACCACGTAGATTGCTATAATCTACAAAATGCAGCCAAAATCATTTAAAATCAGACTATCAAATCCAAAACTAGTAAAAGGTAATGCTAAATATCTGGACTAATTTGAAAGATTGCAGAAGTTCTCAGGCTTTTAAGTTTCATACATTGCTACGAGTCACTCTAGACCTTTCTAAATGTATGGAGAATGACTGCATATCTGGCCTTACGGTTTTGTTCGCAGTAAATTTTTAGTGGTCCCCTTTCTGTGGTAGGTGCTAGAAAAGGCCTTTATGCACTTTTAACACAAAACAGCCCCTGTTTCTAAATGAAAGCAGGCTAAGGTTTCCAATGTATAATGGCTGAGTTACTTAGAATGTTATAAAAAGTTACTAGAAAATGTATACTTTAGTACAGTCTAGCCAAATCTTAAATGTGTAAGGAGATCTTCATTACACTTACTAACAGGAAGTGCTCTGGTAAGTAATTTAGTTCAAGTTAATGAAGACTACCGAGAAGTGGAAAAACAATATGGGAACTCTAAAAATCACAAAGGTCAGAATTTGTACACATTTCAGGAGCCTTAAAGATGTGACAGAGACAAGCACAGCAAACTTAAGAATTTTGCATTTTATTCATCCTCAAGCTTTTATGCAAGGTAATTCCAAACTTTGTTGGGGAAATAAGTGTTAAGTACCAAGTATTAAGCTGCAAAAATATATACTCTGAGATAGTGCAAATGATCCATTTTTAAGGTAATGAGAGTTGTACATAATTTCTGACAATTCTTTCACTCTAATTTCATAATAAATTGAAATGAAATCTGCATAGGTTAGATTAGCCCTGAAATGTCGAAAGACTGGTATAGTAACAATTTTTAAAAGATTACACCAGGTGGGAGATTTGGGCTGTTAACTGTACCACCTGGAAATATTTTTATCAACTGATTTAAGTCATCTGCATAATTACTGTAAAAGCACACATAACCATTGGTTTTTTAAACCTTGGAGAGAGTTAAGGCAAACTTAACTGTTCATAAGGGCTGTTTTTAATGAAAGGCATGATAATGTCAGGCATGTGAGGTCATGATTTTCTTGAACCTACTGGCAAGAAGCTCAAGAAGCTTTTAACATTTTAAGACTTAATTGATCCATCCTAAAAAACTATTTACAAATGCACAAATAATAAGCATACAAATTAAATATATAAGAATAAAATTTCTGTATGCAGTGCAAGTTTATCCCACAGGTTTTTAAAAGTGACCAATAGCAACAGTTTATGTACCTGAACAATTTCAGGTACAAAAAAATCAACATGAGCATTTTAAGCATGTTCCAATTTTGTAAATTATGAGGGTGATTTAATTTCATTTAAACTATATGATTGGCTCATTTATTTCCAATCTTAAAGCTGTTGCAAATTAACACGGTATTTGGGAAGAGGATGAAAGTATCTTGGATATTCAAGATAAAATCCACTAAGGAAGAGAATACATAATATGGAAGAAATACAGGCAAGGCTGTCATCAGACTTTAAGGTAATTTTGATTAATGACTACAGCTGAGTTTAGTTGTAGTCATTTAATAGTTGCAGACCCCTTTCAGAAAATTGTATTGCAACACGCAGTCTAAGAATTTTAATAAATATCATATGGCTGTACATACAAATACCTACACAGCCACACATATATACACACATACACAAATAGTTGCTCTTATAATTGAGATTTGATTTGTTTTGGGGTTAGGCAAGTTTACATTAAACTGCTATTCCCCAAGACCAACAACTTCAAATATAAACAAAATGCCAAGAATGAATATAGTTTCGCATTATCAAACTACATATAATGAGAAATCCAAAAACAGTTCTCAAGCAGAGGCAGATAAACCACTCAGAAGTTGCAAACCTTCAGATATTAACCCTGGGGCATTTTTATGACATTTTTACGCTGTGAGATGATTCCATACGAATTACATTTCATTACATACCTCCCAAGAGTTAGCTTCATTTCCCTTTCATCAATTGTTAGCATTTGGAACAAACCTTCAATGTTTGCCAAATGAATCTATTCCCTCAAGCTTTGTCAAAAATCTAGTGAACATCTTATTTAAATGAGAGGCGCTCCAAAACACTTCCTGCACCATTCCATACTGATACTTGGTGGAGCATCAATTTTCTGCAACTTTTCAAGAATCTCTGAAGATAGATTATTGTATGCAAGTCCATATTCATTGTCAAAAGCCTCTGAAAGACATTTTCAAAAATGCAGTTACAATTAGTTAAAAAGTCATAAGCTGAAAAATGGTAATTTCATATATATCTATAAACTGTATTTAAAAGTAGAAATCCTTGGAAAAGTGAGGGCAGCCATACCAATTACAACTTTGTAAATTACTTCAGAAAATGAAAGAACCTCCTTTAGTAATACTTAAGTAACCAACTTACCAATATCAATATTCTCTCTTCCAAGAGATACTAATGATAAGAAGAGGATTTCTCGGTATAAACTCCTATAAAACAAATGTTTTTAAAGTTAATGGGCACAGAGCATAAAAATACACACATGAAGGTTTTGTAAAATGGTGAAAAATGATTACGTTTTATAGTTAACAGTAACGTATCCATGTCCGTGTCGTGGTTTTGATATAACACTACAGTTAGAAGAAGTCACCTTTAGGGGAAGTTGGGTGGAAAGTATGGTGAATTCTGTGCTACTCTTTGCAACTTACTTTGGATTTCTATTTCAAATGAAAAAGTTATGGACATAAGACTAAACACTAAAAACTACCTTAAATGGCTTATTTTAACTTTTATAATATTTTAACAATATAAATACAGTTGACCTTGGACAACATGGGATTGAATTTCATGGGTCCACCTGTATGTTGGGTTTTTTTCCCCAGTACAGCGAGTACTGTAAAGGTATTTTCTCTAGTAACTTTATTGTAAGAATCCGTTATATAATACAACATACAAAATGTGTTAGCTATTTGTTATTGTTAGGACTTCTGGTCAACAGCTATTAAGTTTCGGGGTAGTCAAAAATTATACACAGATTATCAATTGCATGGGGGGTCATTCAAGGGTCAACTATAATAGGTAACTGTTTTAACTCTACTTTGCAATTAAACTTTGCAAAAGCAGAGTCTCCTCTCAGATTAATTTTTAAGTAAGTTAGGGGTCTAAAACCCTTGGACACTGAAAAGTAGTGTGGTCTCTTTACTATTTAATCCAATAATAAAGGATAAACTATATTTGGTTTGTGAACATAAAAGTGTCACAAATTAAACCTTAAAAATGAGCTTCATAGCTCAGTTAAAAATGAAGGAAAGCTGAAGAAATGAACTGATTTCTGAGTACTTAACAGAAAAAAAATTAGAGAGTAATGCTAATTCTGATAATGCTTCATACGTAGCTTTGTTTAGAAGCTTCAGAAGTTGTAACATATCTCTCATTTTCCTTCCTCGCTTTAAACTACAGATGCTTGAAACTAGCTGCTCTTTAGACTGTGAAGGTCATCTCTATCTCAACTGTTGAGATTACAAAAGGATCCATTCATTTTCATAATCAGTTCACGCTCTATCACTTCTGAGGTTATCTTCAAAGATGCCATGACCAAAGAAACTTGTAGAGGATCTGGAAACTGTTAGTATTTGGTAGCATTTATTATGCCACCTTTTCTGAAGTCTCCCCTGCAAAATTCACTTATATTGAGACTGGGATGAGTACTGATCTAAGCCTGTTAGCGGACAGTAGTAAGAGGATCAGGAAAGCTCCATATCCTTTGTAATTTACTGTTTCCATTGCTTTCCTAAATTGTTTCTATTCCTAAACAGGTTTTTTTTAATGTCCCACAAGAAAATAAAAGATAAGACGTGCAGGTATGACAGGGCCTGAACAAGTAGTACATATGTATAACGTCACTGCTAACAAATTCAGAGAAGGTTTCCAGTGAATAGCAGTAATGTTTCCCAAAGACTCTACATTTTATTTTATTTTTTTTTTTTTAATTTTTTTTTTTTTTTTTTTTTTTAAGGTTTTACTTATTTGCGAGAGAGAGAATGAGAGACAGAGAGCATGAGAGGGAGGAGGGTCAGAGGGAGAAGCAGACTCCCTGCCGAGCAGGGAGCCCGATGCGGGACTCGATCCCGGGACTTCAGGATCATGACCTGAGCTGAAGGCAGTCGCTTAACCAACTGAGCCACCCAGGCGCCCTCCCAAAGACTCTACATTTTAGACATGAATGAATGACTTCCTAAAATTTATTCCTCCACACACAACTTTTGTAATGTTTGCTCAAGTATGAACATTTACAACTAGAGATATTTTAAAAATAATACTTAAACATGAAATTATCTTGAGTGGCATGAAGCAAAAACTGGATTCTTACCTTTGTCTTTTCATGTCTGGCTTTATTAGCTGTGAAAGTAGATTGATGGGTTTAAGAACATCATTATGTTGAATACTCTGCCTGATGGTTTCTACTAAAGTGCTTGTGGCTTCTTGTTCCTCTGATAGAAGAGACAATTTCTTTTCAGAATCTAATAATAAGAACACAGTAAGAATACTCTATTAAAAAAAAAAAAAGTTTTTTCCCCAGAGTTGTAGCATTTTTAGTCTTTTATTCAACATCGCCTCCCCCTTACCAGTAAAATTATGTGTCAATGTGACCAGCTAAAAAATATTTTTCCTGCTTTCTTTGGATAGTAAAGTCGTGTCCCTTTGCCTTTTCCCTGAACACAGGGGTTCCTTCTTCAGGCTGGGATGTGATAGCTTGTACTCCAGCAGCAATCTTGTTACCATGAAGCAACTGATGGAAAAGTGAGACACAACACCAGGAGCCTGGGTCGCTGATGACAGGAGGTGCCTCCCAGTCCTGGAGTGTCTATTTCATAACTTATTTATGTGAAAGAATAATCTTTACCTGTTTAAGCTTCTGTTATTTGCTATTAAATATAGCAGAGTATAATCCTAATTGATACAAGGGTAATTCCAGAATTAAGAATAAATATTTATATAGATTTCATAAATTACAAAAGTGCTTGAGTCTATATTGGGATTTAATCATGCTAACATTAAAAATACACAAAATCGGAGCGCCTGGGTGGCTCAGTCAGTTAAGCATCCAACTCTTGGTTTCGGCTCAGGCCATGATCTCAGGGTGAGATCAAGCCCCACATGGTGCTCCATGCTCAGTGTGGAGCCTGCTTAAGAGTCTCTCTCCCTTCCCCTCTACCCCTTCCCTTGTTCGTGTTCTCTCTCAAAAAAATAAAAAAATCAAAGGGCGCTTGGCACAGAAAAAAGGGAAAACTTTCATACTGCAGGTAATTCCAGTAACCATACAATTTTATTTATACCCATATTAGCTGAGATGGGAATATGTACCCAGTAGCTCCCTAGTTGGCCGCATTTAGAGTGCCTGTCATAAAACAGGCTATCATATTTTTTATTCAGCACAGCTCTTAATAAAGGCAACTAGTAGAACTTCATTTGCATTCAAACAAAGAAATAAAGTTCTCCATTACAAGAGGAAATACTGACTGGCTGCTATGGGTTTTGATTCTAGCTCTGCTACATGATGACTTTTGGATATATTTGTTTTTTATGCTATGCTGTGATTTTAGAACCTAACCCAAATATCTGCAACTTCACTATTTCTCCTATAGTTCAGTTTTTTAATTAACACTTTTATTGAGAAATAATCCCCAAACCATTCAGTTCACCCACTTAAAAGTGTACAATTCCGTGATTTTTAGTATATTCATGAAGTTGTGCAACCATCACCACAATTGATTTTAGAAGATTTTTATCATCCCCCAAAGAAACCTCCTATCTATTAGCAGTCCCTCCTCTATCTCCCCAACCCTTCAGCCCTAGGCAACCACTAAGCTACTTTGTCTCCACAGATTTGCCTATTCTGGATATTCATACAAAAGGAATCATACTTTGTGTTTTGTGACTGGCTTCTATAATATTTTTAATTCATCCATATTGTAGTATGTATCAGTATTCATTACTTTTATTTCTAAATAATATTCCCTTGTATGGATGTACCCTACTTTAGCCATTCCTCAGTGGATGGACATTTAGGCTGTTTCCATTATTTGGCTATAAGAAAAATGCTGCAAAGCACGGTGTACTAATTTTTATACATATGTATGTTTTCATTTCTCGAGAGTGCGATTGCTGTGTCTCGTGATAACTCTGCCATTTTGAGGACCTGTGAAACTGTTTTCCAAAGCAGCTACTTTTTATTCCACTCGCAGTGTCTGAGGGTTCCAATTTCTCTATATCCTCACCAGCACTTGTTAGTTTCTGATCCCTCCGATTATGGACTACCTAGTGAGTGTGATGTGTTCTTTCATTGTGGTTTTGCATGTTTTTGAGGTCTAGTGATACTGAGCATCTTTCCATTTGCTTTTGGCCATTTGTGTATTTGGAGAACTGTCCATGCAGATCCTGCTGCGGCCTGAATGTTTGTCTCCTCAAAATTCTTCTGTTGAAAGACCTCATACCAAATATAATGGTATTAGGAGTTGAGGCCTTGGGAGGCAACATGTCATGAGGGCAGAGTCCTCATAAATGGGTTAGTGCCTGTTAAAAAAAGGAGGGGGGGCGGGTTACCAGAGTTCCCTCATCCCTTCTGCCATATGAAAGGATATAATGAGAAGTCTGCAACCTGGAAGAGGGCCCCAAACTGCCATGCTGGCACCATGATCTCGGACTTCCAGCCTGCAGAACTGTGAGAAATACATTTCTGTTGTTCATAAGCTACCCAGTCTGTGGTATTTTGTTATAGCAGCCAGAATGGACTAAAACAGATCCCTTGCCCATTTTTTAAATGGGTTGTCTTTATTGCTGAGTCGTAAGAGTTCTTTATACATTTTGAGTATAAATCTTTTTTAAGTTTTATTATTTGCACATATATTTCCCCCCTTCTATGCGTTAACGTTTTTTTTTTTTTGATGGTTTATTTTTCAGCACAGAAGTTTTTATTTTGATTAAGTCCAATTTATCTACTTTCTCTTTTCTCACTTGTGCTTTTGGTGGTGGTGTATCTAAGAAGGTCTGTCCTATACAAGGTCAGCAATGTTTACTATGTTTTCTTCTAAGAGTTCTTTCGCTTTTACATTTAGATCTATGATCCATTTTGAGTTCATTTTTATGTATAATATGAGGAGGTGCTCCAACTTCGGGGTTTTTTTGTTTTTTTGCATGATGCTCCAGTTGTCCCAGCACCATTTGTTAAAAACACTATTTACCCACTGAATGGTCTTGGCATTCTTGTTGAAAGACAAATGACTATACATATGAGAGTTTATTTCTAGAAACTCAGCTCTATTCTATTGACATAGATAGATAGATAGATAGATAGATAGATAGATAGATAGATAGATAGATAGTAATCTCCCTATGCCAGTATCCCACTTTCTTTTCTTTTCTTTTTTTAAAGAGAAAGAGAGAGTGCCAGCAGGGAGGGGCAGAGGGAGAGGGGGAGAGAATCCCAAGCAGGCTCCACACTCCAGTGCAGACCCCGACGTTGGGCTCAATCTCAGGACCGTGAGATGATCTGAGCCAAAATCAAGAGTCGGACATTTAACCAACTAAGCCACCCAGGTACCCCAATATCCCACTTTCTTTATTACAACTTTGTTCTTTTTCAAGATTGGGCTATTCTGGGTCCCTTATCCGTGAGTTTTAGGATAGGATTGTCAATTTCTATAAAAAAAGCCACCCTGATTTTTGGTAGAGATTGTGTTGGATCTGTAGCTCAATCTGGAAATACTGCACTGCCATCTTAATATTAAATCTTCCAATCTATAAACGTGGAATTTCTTACCATTTATTTAGGTCTTCTCTAGCTTTGTCCTTCTGCTTTATTTATTCCTATTTTATTCTTTTTTTAAGATTTTATTTTAGAGACAGAGCGTGCAAGCGGGGGAGGGGCAGAGGGAGAGGGAGAGAAATCCTCAAACAGACTCCCCGCTGAGCATCGAGCTGCATGTGGGGCTTGATCCCAGAACCCTGAGATCATGATCTGAGCTGAAGAAATCAAGAGCTCAACCAACTGAGCCACCCAGTCACCCCTCTATTTTATTCTTTTTAATGCTATTGTAAATGGAATTATTTTATTTTTGGATTATTCATTGAAAGTATACAGAAATAGTTAATTTATTTCATTTTAATTCAATTAGCCAGCATATAGTACATCATTAGTTTTTGGTGTAGTGTTCGATGACTCATTAGTTGCATATAACACCCAGTGCTCATCACATCACATGCCCTCCTTAATGCCCATCACCAGTTACCCGATGCCCTCCATCCAATATACTGCAATTTTGCTGAAGTTATTAGTTCCATATAGTGTGTGTTCTCCTTGGACTTTTTATCTGTTAGATCACATAATCTACAAATACAGTTTTACTTCCTCCTTTCCAATTTGGATGTCTTATTTTCTTGCCTAATTGTACTACTGTAAGAACTTCCAGCACAATGCTGAACAAAACTGAGGAAAAAAAGACCTCCTTGTCTTGTTCCTGTACTTAGGGATAAAGTATTCAGTCTTTCACCATTAAGTATGATGTCAACTGTGGGTTTTCACAGATGCTCATAATTAGGCTAAAGAAGTTTGTTTCCGTTCCTAACTTGTTGAGTGTTTTTAACAAAGGATGACTGATTTTTGTCCTTTATTCTATTGGTATGGTATATTACATTACCTGATTTTCAAATACTAAACCAACACTGCATGCCTGGGATAAATTGCACTTAGTCATGATGTACAGTCCTTTTTCTGTATTGATGGATTCAGGCTGGTAGCATTTTGTTGAGGATTTTTATATCGATATTCATACAGATTTTTAGTTTTCTTATGATGTCTTTTTTTTTTTTTCTATCTGCATAACACTGGCCTTCTCAACAAATCTCCCACTATTTCCAAGAGTGCTCTCATGCTTGAATTTCTCCACGCTCTGTTCCAAATAAAGTCATTGCCTTTGGGGAGGGTTTTAGAGCTCAATGTTCTGATGGCCTGCTTCTTCCCTTGGGCAAAATTTCTGAGCCACTGCTCTGTAGCTGGGTTTGGGCACAGTGGCCCTTCTCTTGGAATGACACTCCTGCTTTGTGAACAGGGGACTGGGCAGGGACAGTTGACTCTGGTTTTGTCAGCTTGCCTCTCCTGGCATAAAACCTCTGCCCTATGAGCAAGATGCACTGAGAACTGAGGCCCCAGTATTCTTGGCTTGCTGAAGCCGGGGTAGAAATGAATGGGTGCAGAGCAGAGGAAGTGAGCCTCCAGCTCTCCTGGAATTTAGCCTCGGCTATACAAAGCTGGGAGACTGAGAACTACTGGCAGCCTGTCTTTCCCGGAGAGATGCTGTAGCCCTTGGCTGGGAGCTGGGGGTGGGAGAGAACAGAATATGGTAGCTCAAACGCCACAGAAATTTCCTGTTTTTACTGAAATTTAGTATATTTTCTTGAACAAATGTTTTATTTTTTCTATACCCTTAGACATTACTTTCTAAAAATTTTTATTGTTGGGGCACCTGGGTGGCTCAGTCGGTTAAGCGTCTGCCTTCGGCTCAGGTCATGATCCCAGGGTCCTGGGATCGAGTCCTGCATCGGGCTCCTTGCTCAGCAGGGAGTCTGCTTCTCCCTCTCCCTGCCCCTCCCCCTGCTTGTGCTCTCTCTTTCTCTCTCTCTACGTGTCAAATAAATAAATAAAACCTTAAAAAATTTTTTTTTATTGTTGAGGGGAGCCTGCCTGGCTCAGTCAGTTGAGCTTATAGCTCTTGATTTTGGCTCAGGTCATGATCTCAGGGTCATGAGACTGAACGCCGCATTGGGCTCTGCAATTGGGCAATTGGCGTGGAGGCTCCCCCTTAGGATTCCTTCTCTCTCTCCCTCTGTCCCTCCCTAACCCTACTCATGCTCTCAAAAAAAAAAAAAAAACTGTTGAAGTACAGTTGACATACAATGTTATATTAGTTTCAGGTGTGTAACACAGTAATTTGGCAATTCTGTAGCTCACCACAGTAAGTGTATAGTCACCATGTGTCACCATAAAACATTACTATGTTATCTTTGCCGTAGTTCTCATCTCTGTGATTTTATTATATAACTGGAAGTTTCTCTCTCTTAATCCCCTCCACCTATTGTGTTCATTCCTCACAACCCTCCCCTCTGGCAACTACCAGTTTGTTCTCTGATTTAGGCCTCTGTTTCTGGTTTTTTTTTTTTTTTGGATTCCACATGTAAGTGAAACCATATAGTGTTTGTCTTTCTCTAACTTATTTCACTTAGCATAATGCCCTCAACGTCCATCCATGATACTGCAAATGGCAAGATCTTATTTTTAATGGCGGAGTAATATTCCATTATGTAATATTCCACACACCTCTATCTTCTTTATCAATTCATATCTGTTGATGGACACTTAGGTTACTTCCATATCTTGGCTACTATTAATAATGCTGCAGCAAACACAGGGGTGCATATATCTTTTGAATTAGTGTTTTTGTTTTCTTTGGGCAGATACCCAGTAGTAGAGTTACTGGATCATATGGTAGTTCTAGATTTAATTTTTTGAGAAACTCCATACCGTTTTCCACAGTGGCTGCACCAATTTACAGTCCCACCAACAGTGCACAAGGGTTCCCATTTCTCTACATCCTCACCAACACCTGTTCTTTCTACTCTTTTTGATATTAGCCATTCTGACTGGTGTGAGGTTCATTGTGGTTCTGATTCTAATTTCCCTGATGATTAGTGATTTTGAGCACCTTTTTGTGTGTCTCTTGGCCATTTGAATGTCTTCTTTAGCAAAATGTCTTTTCAGGTGATCTGCCAATTTTTTAATTGGATTGTTTATTTGTTGTTGTTATGTCAGTTCTCTATATATTTTGGGTAATAACACCTTACCAAATGTATCATTTGCAAATTTATTCTCCCATTCAGCAGACTGCCTTTTCATTTTGTTGATGGTTTCCTTTGCTGTGCAACCTCTTTTTATTTTGATGTAGTCCCAACAGTTCATTTTTGCTTTGGTTTCCCCAGCCTGAGGAGACATACCCATAAATATGTTGCTTATGCTGAAGTCCAAGAGATTACTGCCTAAGTTTCCTTTTGGAGTTTTAGATTTTAGGTATCACATTTAGGTCTTTAAATCATTTTGAGTTTATTTTCGTCTAGGGTCTAAGAAAGTGGCCCAGTTTCATGCTCTTGCCTGTAGCTATCCAATTTTCCCAGCACTATTTGTTGAAAAGACTTTTTCTCCATTATGTATCTCTTGCCTCTTTTGTCATAGAGTAACTGGCCATATAAGCGTGGATTTATTTCTGGGCTCTGTATTCTGTTTCATTGATCTATATAACTATTTTAGTGCCAGTATCATACTATTTTGATTGTGTAGTGTATCTTGAAATCTGGGATTGTGAACTTCCAGCTTTGTTCCTCTTTCTCAAAATTATTTTGTCTATTTGGGATCTTTTTTAGCTCCATACAAATTTATGATAACTTGTTCTAATTCTGTGAAAAATGCTATTGGTATTTGGAATGCATTGAATCTGTATATTGCTTTGGGTAGTGTGAACATTTTAATGATACTAATTCTTCCAATCCACGAACATGTTATATCTTTCCATTTGTTTATCTTCAATTTCTTTCATCACTGTCCCAGTTTTCAGAGTATGGGTCTTTTACCTACTTTGTTAAATGTATTCCTTGGTATTTTATCCTTTTTGGTACAATTGTGAATAGAAATGTTTTCTTAATTTCTCTTCCTGCTACATTGTTTTTAGTGTATAGAAATGCTATCAATTTCTGGCTATTACTTACATAAATTTACTGAATTATAATAGTTTTTTGGTGAAGTCTTGCAGGTTTTCTATATATGCTATGTCATCTTCAAATAGTAAAAGTTTTACTTGCTCCTTTCAAATTTGGAATCTTCTATTTCTTGTCTGACTGCTGTGGCTACGATTTCCAGTACTATGGTGAATAAAAGTCATAAGGGTAGACATCCTTGTCTTGTTCTGACCAGTTTTCACCACTGAGTATAATGTTAGCTGTGGGTTTTTCATATATGGTTTTTATTATGTTGGGGTATGTTCCCTCTAAACCTACTTTGTTGAGATTTTTTTTATCATGACTGGATGTTCTACTTTGTCAAATGCTTTTTTCAGCACCTAATGAGATGATCATCACATGGTTTTTATCCTTCCTCTTATTAATCACATTAATTCATTTGGGAATATAGAACCATTGTTGGATCCCTGGAATAAATCTTACTTATGGTAAATGATCCTTTTAATATATTGTTGAATTTGGTTTGCTAATATTTTATTAAGGATTTCTGCATTTATGTTCATCAGGGATATTGGCCAGTAGTTTTCTTTTTGGTAGTGTCTTTATCTGGTTTTGGTATCAGGGTAATGCTGGCCTTGTGGAATGAATTTGGAAGTTTTCCTTCCTCCTGTATTTTTTGGAATAGCTTAAAAAGACCAGGTATTAACTCTTAAATGTTTGACAGAATTCACATGTGAAGCCATCTGGTCCTGGATTTTTGCTTGTTGGGAGTTTTTTGATTACTGATTCAATTGCATTACTAGTAATCAGTCTGCTCAGATTTTCTATTTCTTTCTCATTCAGTTTTGGAAGACTATGTTTCTAGGAATTTACCCATTTCTTCTAGGTACAATTTGCTGGATATAATTTTTCACAGTATTATTAAAATCCTCTGTATTTCTGTGGTGTTAGTTGTTATTTCTCCTCTTTCATTTCTGATCTTATTTGAGACTTCTTTTTTTCTTAATGAGTCTGGCTAAAGGTTTATCAATTTTGTTTACCTTTTCAAGAAACCAGCTCTTGGTTTCATTGATCTTTTCTACCTTTATTATTTCCTTCCTTTTAACTTTGAGCTTTGTTCTTTTTCTAGTTCCTTTAGATGTTAGTAGTTTGAGATTTTTGTGGTCTTTTGACATAGGCCTGTGGCGCTGTAAACTTCCCTCTTAAAACTGCTTTTGCTGCACCCCGAAGGTTTTGGACTGTTGTGTTTCCATTTTCATTTACCTCCATGTATTCTTTTTTTTTTTTTTTTTTTTAATTTCCTTCATCGACCCATTGCTTGTTTAAGAGCATGTTGGTTAGCCTCCACCTGTTTCTTCCAGTATTTTCCTTGTAATTGATTTCCAGTTTCACACTGTTGTGGTCAGGAAAGATGCATGATAGAATTTCAGTCTTCTTAAATTTATTACGATTTGTTTTGCAGCCCAACATTTATCCTGGACAATGTTCCATTTGCACTTGAAAAGAATGTGTGTTTTGAGATGAAATATTCTGCATATATCTATTCAGTTTCTTTATATATTTAGGTGCTCCTATGTTGGGTGCTTAGACATTCAAAACTATTATATCTTATTCTTGGATTGATCCTGTTATCATTATGTAAGGCCCTTGTCTCTTGCTATACTCTTTGTTTATAGTCTATTTTTTGTATGATAAAAGTATTGCTACCCTAGTTGCTTTTGTTTGCTTCCATTTGCGTGGAGTATCTTTTTCCATCCCTTCACTTTCATTCTCTGTATATCTTTAGGTCTAATGTGAGTCTCTTGTTGGCAGCATAATCCATTCTGTCCCCCTCTTTTGACTAGAGCATTTAATCTATTTACATTTAAAGTTATTGATAGGTATATACTTATTGCCATTTTGTTACTTGTTTTCTGGTTGTTTTTGTGGTTCTCTTTTCCTTTCTTCTCTTGCTCTCTTCCTTGTAGTTTGAGGGCTTTCTTTAGTGTTATGCTTAGATTCCTTTCTCTTTATTATTTTTTTTATCTATTATAGGTTTGTGATTTGTGGTTACCATGGAATTCATATATAACACTCTATGTATATAGCATTCTATATTAAGCTAATGGTCACTTAAGTTTGGACACATTTTTAAAGCACTAAATGTTTACTCCCCCTCCATAATGTCCTATTTTACTTTTTGTGTATTCCTTGACTGATTTTTGTAGATACAATCCTGTCATAATTTTCTTCTATTTATGGCCTTCTCTTTCCACTTAAAAAATTCCACTTAACATTTCTTTTAAGGCTTGTTTAATAGTTATGGATTCCTTTTAACTTTTCTTTTTGACAAACTCCTTCTCTCTCCTTCAATTCTGAATGATAACCTTGCCCGGTAGAGTATTTTTTGTTGTAGGTTTTTTCATTTAACCACTTGATCATGCTCCTCCCTTTTGGCATGTGAAGTTTCTGTTGAGAAATCAGCTGCCTTATGGGGTTTCCCTTGTATGTAACAGTTTTATTTTCTCTTGTTTTAAAATCCTCTAGCTTTAATTTTGCCATTTTAATTGTGTGTCTTGGTGTGGCCTGCTTGGGCTCATCTTCTTAGGGGCTTTCTGTGCTTGCTGGACCCAGGTGTCTATGTCCTTCCTCAGATTAGGAAAAATCTTTCATTTGGGATATATTCCTCTGTCTCTTCATTTTGTCTAACTCTGTGTTTCTCTATATTAGGTAGGTCAGCTGTCTCTCCCGGTCCTGAAAGTAGTGGCCTTGTGCGGAAGAGGTCCTGTGGTGCCCTACAGCACAATCCCCCCAGTCACCAGAACCAGGTACTCCAAGAGCTTTCCCTTTGTGGGCTGCATGTGTCCTCTTGTGGCTGAGCTGTGACTGCCTCGGGCATGCTGGTGGGTGGGGCTGGCCCTCAGCCCAGCTGGCTGCAATAACCCGCTGTAGGTGCACCGGGCAGGGTTTAAGAGGTCAGCTGCAGCCACCATGAGCCGGCTGGTGGGTGGGGCTGGCCCTCAGCCCAGCTGGCTGCCATTAGCCTGTACTACTGCTGCAGGCACACTGACGGGTAAGGCTTGCTTCCTGTGCAGCCAGTTAAGAGGCCTGAATGCAGGAACTGCAGACATGCTGGTGTGTGGGGTGGTTTACACCCCTGCCCCTTAGGGCAGGAGTCACTTCAGAAGGACACCTTTCCCAGCCAGGGCTGCCTTCGGGTGTGGCAGGGCAGGAGCTACTTTGGAGGGGGGGAATGTCAGGGAGGGGCATGCACTGCTGGTAAGGTACACAGAGACTGTCAATCCTGGCTCCCCAAGTGTCTAGCTATCTAGGCTGGGGAAGGGCAAGAAAAACAGTGCCTGCCAGCACTTTTGTTCCCAGAGAAATATGCAGATCCCTGCCCCTTTGGTACATGTCTTAAAATTAGTCAATAAATCCCTTTTCACGTATACCCTAGGCACTTTTCGAGCTGCTGCTTTGCTGTGTTCCTGGCGAGTTACTGAGCATGCTGGTTCTTTAAAGGTGGAGACTCAGTTTCCTGTCATCCTCGGGTTCTCCTGGACTTCAGCACTGCTGATTTTCAAAGCCAGATGTTATAGGGGCTTGTTGTCTTCTCAGTCCAAGTCCTCAGGGCCAGGGGTGGGGTCTGATTCCCTCCTTCCTCCATGTTTGTGACGCCCCTCCCATTTGTGGTTAGTTGTGCTGGGAGTGGTCCCCAACTGCTGACACGGCCTTTCCTCTACAACTAGCTTGGGAAGACGCGGTTTGCCAGTCTTCCGGTCATTTTCAGAGTTAGTACAATACATGTAGCTGTTGCCTTGGTTTGGCTGTGGGACAAAATGAACTCAAGACCCTCCTACTCTGCTATCTTCCCATCTCCCTTTTTTTTAATAATTTTTTTTTTTAAACAATTATGGTTGTTTTGCTGGGAAGTGGATCTCTGAAGCTCCTCTTCCAGAAATCACTGGAAGTCACTATCATTCCAGAAGTTCTCACCCACTTAATTCTTACGTCTTTTGATGTCATTTACATGCCAGTTCTTCATTTAAAGCAGCCAAAATCGATTCATTCTTGAGAAACAAGGCCATTCTTGAGAGCTCTTTTATTCCCGTCACAAATTACAGAATATTTTGAAACACTTGTGCATTTCAAGAGAGGTAGGAAAATAACTAAAGAAATAGCAACTCTAATTCTATTATTATTATTTTTTTAAGTAGGCTCCATACCCAGCATGGAGCCCAATATGGGGCCTGAACTCATGACCCCGAGATCAAAACCTAAGCTGAGATCAAGAGTCGGATGCTCAACTGACTGAGCCATACAGGTGCCCCCAATTCTATTATTTTCTAGCATAAATTTCAAGGTTACTCTACTTCTGTTTAAAAAAAAAAAAATCAGAACTGAAACAACAACCAAAAGAACAAAAACAGCTTGTAATGTATTTAACCATAATTTTGTGACTAGCATTTTCAAAGGAAAAAATATTTACTTAAAACTGGAAAAAAAAAATCCTAATAGCAAAATAGTAATAGATTTTTTTTTAAAAGTACAGAACAGTAAAAGTGAACTGTTCCCTTTTGCATCTGAGGAGCCACTGGTAATAGTGGTTTTAGACCTTTTTATATGCATATATTAAAAACACAGATATATATTTTTGGTTGTTGTTTTTTTGTTTTTAATTGAAAAGATCTATACTGTTCCGAAACCTGCCCCTTTTCCACTTGATACATGACATCCTTTTCAGCCATCCATATGCAAATGACTCAGGCCACATTTCATGATACGGATTTATCACAGCTCTCCTGTTAGGTATTTACATACTTCGTTTCATTATCACAACAAATAATCATACAGTAAGCATCACTGTGCAGACAACTTTCCATACTCTACTTCTATAGAACAGAGCTGTCTTACTCTGATCGCTGAGTTAAAGGGTATCCACATATTAAATAGGGATAATATAGGCCACATTCTTCTCTAGAATTGTATCATTTTCACTTCTAACAGTGTATCAGAGTGTTCTTTTCCTCCATATCCTCAAAAAGATTGGATGTAATAAAGTTTTACTTTCCCTTTTTAACAAAAGAAATGGATATTTCACTAAATAATGAGATTGAGCATTTTTTCATGTTTGTTATGAACTGAATCATGCTCCCCCCAAATTAGTATGTTGAAGCTCTAACTAACCCCCTCTGTGACTACATTTGAAGATAGGGTCTTTAAAGAGGTAACTAACGTTAAATGAGGTCATAAAGGTGGGGCCCTAGTCCAGTATAACTCATGTCCTTCTGAGAAAAGGACACCAGAGAGATGCAGGTGTACACAGAGCAAAGGCCATCTGCAAGCCAAGGAGAGAGACCATGGGAGCCAAACCTGTTGACATCCTGATCTTTGACTTCCAGTCTCTAGACTGTGAGAAACAAATTTCTGTTGTTTAAGCCACCGAGTCTGTAGTATTGTTATGGTAGCCCTAGCAAACTAATATGTCATGTAATGTTTCTTCCATCAGCTGCCTATTGATATCATATGCTCACATATCTACTGGGTGGTGCTGTCTTATTGACTCAAAGGACTTTGGAATACTGGATGATACCTCTTTAAATGCCCTGTAAAAACATGTTCTAAATAGAAGACTGAAAATGAAGCTAGAATCTTTGAGATTAGTATCCATATAATTGAAATTATGACCCTATACCAACAACACATCCAAATTACTCTTCCAGTATATAGAATTTACTTTCCCAATACCTAACCAAAATTGGCATTTGACAGAAAAAATCACAAAATACTCTTCAACTCCCTGAGACAGTCAAATGGGTCAGTATAAGAGCAAATCAATTTGATCTAAAATGGAAAGACTCTTGAAGAGATACTAAAAATGCATGAAAAATCTTAAAGCAGAATAATTTATTTCTCTCACTTCCTTAATTTTTTACCCCAGTAGTCTATAGTATTCTACTGTATGGACTGTACAATTTGTTTATTCATTCACCTGTGAAAAGATCTATGGGTTGTTTCCAGTTTGAGTCTTTTATGTCTTTAATTGTTTTACTTACTAAAATTCCTCCATGAGACATACAAAGGTTCTCCTGGTTCCTGATGAAGGTTGATATTATCCCATAATAGCTGAATATACACAAGTTTGCTATCCTGGGACAGAGATGATAGGGGAAGCTAAAAGAGATCAACAGAAAGTATTAGCACCCTACACATAACAATAATTACCAGTGGATCTAGAAAGTTTGATTATATAAAACAAAGGAGTGCTTTCAAAACTCTGGACCTAAAATTCTAAGCAAAAATTTTAATTTTTATTTGTATCTGATGATAAATATTCCTATTTTCTGAAGTGCAAGTTTCTCATTCCTACTTCCACAGACTGGAAAGACAACTTGGTAGCTGGCACAGTGACCACATGAAAGATTAGTCACTTTTACAACAAATTTCAGGTAAGAGAAAGTACAATAGCTTCTGCTATGTTGTTGTGCAGACTGTTACTTAAATGAGTCAAAGAGACTGTAATACTTTAAGCGAAGATTGTGTTTCACCCCTGGTCAATGTTGGGGTGTCTCTCAGTAATCAGTATCATAAAATGAAGGAACTCCAGGAAGCTCAGTGTCTCCCATGCAATCAGGCACCCCAGTACGAGGACAGCAGGGGCTATAAAGTCAGACAGGCAGACCGTGGTCTGGGCTCCCCATCACGCAGTAGGTATGGGACCTTGCGGAAATTATTTCTCTAACTTTTAATTATATCATCTGAAAAATATGGGCAAGAGGAGGCCTGTAAAATAAAGTTTTGAGAATTTCAGCTGGAGATTTGATAGTTCAGAATAAAAACTACCTTTTCTAGCCACCCTCACAACTAGATATAACCATATAACTGAATTCAGGCCAAACAGATACGTAGATAAATGTTACGTGCAACTCTAGGAACTATCCCTAGAGAAAGAAGACGTACTCTTCTCCATCCATTTTTATCCTTACTGCTGGCTGGAATGTGGATGTGATGGTTGGAAATAGAGCAGCCATCCTGGACCAGGTACAGAACTTGGAAATAGAGGTTATGCACAGCTGGCCAGAAAGACAGAAGGATCTCACGTGCCTAACATTTTACCATTCCAGGACCAATGTGAGAGAAGTAACATACATCTTGTTAAGGCATTGTTGTTGTAGACGCTGTTACTTGAAGTTAGGCCTCACTCCAACCAACCCCAGTGTAGTATAAGTACGCAAGTCGGTACCCTACCTGTACACCTCCATTACAATGTTCGGATGTGAGGATGAGTCCCGGCAAGTTACTAGCAAGGTCCAAACGTCTGAAATACCAAACGAGGTTCCAGAAAATGATTGGATGTTGATTGATGAAAGAGGATGTGTGAATCACTTGATCACCTTCATTTTCTAGCAAAGATTCAAGTTCTTTACGAAGCACTAGAGGACTCAAGTAGGGCACAGAAACAGGGGGAGGATTGGGTCTTTTTCCTAAAGGATCCTTTAAAAAATAAAAATACAGGAAGAAACGAGTATTATCTATTCTGTACGTTTAAGAGTACTTCTCAGTGAGATTATGCTTTATCTATCCTTTCAAAATCAGTGATTTCAGAACCAGTGCTACATGCAGTATACCCTAATGAAAACCTAAAAAAAGAAAAAATACTTAATCATAAATGCCCTTAAGTTAAAGGATTACAAAAGAAAATTAATCCATATAACAGACTCTATTTTAAACATTGAGAGTTTCTCTATTTTTATAAGAAACACTACATTTCAGATGTTTTATAATGATTCCCCCCAAAAAGTAGACTTTATCTTCTTTCTAAAACTCTAAACAGATGGAGCAATCTTTGTGTTAGTACTTGATGACTCCTTTTACAATTATATCTACTTGTAAAAAGCTTGTTTTTACATTTGATTACAACAAAAACTACAGTAGTTAAAGAGCAGTTGTACAAAAGAATCCAATTTAGGGGCGCCTGGGTGGCTCAGTCATTAAGTGTCTGCCTTCAGCTCTGGTCGTGGTCCCAGGGTCCTGGGATCCAGCCCCACATCGGGCTCCGGGCTCCCTGCTAGGCGGGAAGCCTGCTTCTCCCTCTCCCACTCCCCCTGCTTGTGTTCCCTCTGTCACTGTGTCTCTGTCAAATAAATAAAATCGTTAAAAAAAAAATCCAATTTAAGTTGTGCATATTATAATCAGACTAAAACGCTTATGACCAACTCATTGAGTACCCCTACTGCCCAGGCTGAGGTCTCCAAATACCATTTCCTCTAAAAAGAACAGTGTTTCTTAGAGAAATGACTGATTCTAGGTCTAGAGAAAGAAATATATCACATGAGCATGAAACATATTATCATATAAGAAAGCAAGAAAGCTTTAAAAAAATTTATAAAAAGGCTACTAGAATTGTGTCAAAGGGACTAAGGCACCAATTTGTAGAGGCTTCTAGCTGATCAAAGATGGGATAATGTATTAATAAGGATAACAATAGCAATGGATGTAAACACAAATGTTTAAATCAATGAGTTCATGATACCCTATTCCTCCAAATTAATTGATCACCTGGGAGAATGCTAGGAACCCAACTTGTTATTTTGAAAATTGGTAAATAAAAGGAAAAAATCAGTTACCCTACCTTTCCAAAATAAACTGTGTCTTTGGAAAAGCAAACAGAAAATATGAGGCAAGTTTCTCTTTATAGATGTACCGCATATAATAAAGACAATTAGACTATCACCCTTTATAGCTGGAAATGAATAACCTGATCTGGGCATAATTGAGGCATTAATAGCTACTAGCATCACAAAGAAAGTTCATGTCTTCTATTGAGGGACATCCCACCACTGCTATTATCTTACAAAAATAAAACCACAAAACAAAAACCTGAATCTGATCAAGCTTCTAGATACAATTACCAATTTATATGATTGTAATCAACAAATAAGTTGCAAGGTTAAAGAAAGGGCCTACAGATTTAAAAAGACTAAAAAAACAAGGGCGCCTGGATGGCTCAGTCATTAAGCGACTGCCTTCGACTCAGGTCATGATCCCAGAGTCTTGGGATAGAGCCCCACACTGGGCTCCCTGCTTGGCGGGAAGCCTGCTTCTCCCTCTCCCACTCCCCCTGCTTGTGTTCCCTTCTTTAGCTCTGTCTCTCTCTGTCAAATAAATAAATAAATCTTTAAAAAGAAAAAAAGACTAAACAGATCAACCAATTGCAATGCATAGATATTATCTGATCATTCTTCAAACTACAAAGCACACACAAACTTGACATTTTTTAAACTATTAGAAATTACTTGACATTTTTTAAACCATTAGAAATTTGAACAAAGATTGAATAATTTGATATTTTTTTAGTCATATAATGGCACTGTATTTTTAAGAGTCCTTATCTCTTAGGAACTACGTAGTATACTGAAATATTTACAAATGGAATATATGATGTTTGAAGTTTGCTTCAGAAGAATCTAGGAAAGAAGTGAATAACGGTATACATGAAAGAAGAATGGCCCTAAGGTGAAAATTACTGAAGCCAGATGGCAGGTCAAAGGAACTCATTATACTCTTCTGGTTAGTTTTGTACATACTTGAAATTTTAAAAAATTCTTAGTCTGCTTATGAAAAATTTTTATCACTTGTGGATTATGTGCTGCTCTAATAAATACTTACATGAATACGCAGATAATTATAATCTTGTTACATACCACAACTTCCTGCAGACTGTTTGGGAGACTGACTGTTGAAATGCCATGAAACGGTCGCTGGGAAAAGTCAATATTTTGCAAGGGACCTCCAACACTGTGACTTCGAGTCAAAGATACATTTCGCTTTGATAAACTATTAGGCGCAGGTGAAATTTTCATAGTTTGGACTTCTCCACTGGCTCTCTTTATTTCATCACTTTAAAAAAAAATGAAGAAATGTTGTGTTTGTGCTGTAACACAATCTAAACCTGTCCAGCTAGAGTATTTTCTACAACGAATTTTGAGTCTACTGAATGTACTGGAGAATAATCAGTACCACCTTATAAGATTGACATTTCCTTCATTTTGTTAAGGGAGTCAGAAGAACAGGATGGAGTGGATGACTCCGGTGAAGGGCGGGAAGAAGACAAAGGGTAGATAATAGATAGTCTTTTTAAAAGACGAAGTGCCCATTCAGTTGCTTTATTCAAACATTATTTCATCTTTATTAAACAAAATCACCTAGAATTATGCAACTATTTGGTAAGTAGTTAACCTCTACCAGGCCACGATGCACCTAAGGACAGAGACCAGATCTTTTTTATTTTTAGTGCTTAGCATAATGCTCAGCATACAACAGGTTCTCAATATTTGATTCAATCAGTATTTAAGAGGAAGCAGTATATTTCACAGTAAAGAGAATATGTCTCTGGAAACTGGCAATGACTAACCTAAAAGGGAAAAATACTTCATACGCTTGAGAAGTTCATTTTGTAAAAGAACACTGTAAAACATTAAACATAATTTCAAAAATGGTTATCACATTCTCTCATTAGATACTTAAACAATATATCATAGAAAAAAGTTAAGATTGAATTTTTAAAATGCCAGAACTTATGCCTACATGCATCAGGTTATCTTTAAAGATGGAATTTTAATAAGGGTACCCAATTTATAATGCAGACTTCTCTGTACCCTATGGTACCTTGATTCAGTTGCGGAGGTGGTTTCTTCAGTTATGGTCTGGTTTTGCTTTGGGAAATCCATAAAATTGATCAAGTCAGGTTCTGCTGAACTAGATACAGGTTTGTGCTCTGAAGGTTCACTTGCCAATGGAATGCTGCCACTTTGTAAACTGTCACCAGAGGTACTTGGTTTCAGGAAAAAGCTAAATATGGAGCAATAAAAAAAAAAGTCTTTAAAAACCTAGAACCCTCTAAATGTCATATTTAGAATCACTTTATGATAAAACAGTCATTGATGAATTATACAATCCATAGAACTACTGCCTCTTTCAAACACACACACACACACACACCCTTCTATCATTCTTTCTCTCTTGTCGTAAACTTTTCAAATGAAAAAGGTCTCAAAGTCATTATAGTTCAATATAAGATCCTTTAAAGAAAGCTATGAAGGAAGATGGAAAGCAAAATATTTTATTAATTTTCTGAGTTAAAAAAGAGAGGAAGACAAACCATGAGAGACTATGGACTCCGGGAAACAAACTGACAGTTACAGAAGGGAGGGGGGTGGGGGGATGGGGTAACCAGGTGATGGGTATTAAGGAGGGCACGTGATGTGATGAGCACTGGGTGTTATAGGCAACGAATGAATCGTTGAATACTACATCAAAAACTGATGATGTACTATATGCTGGCTAACTGAACATAATAAAGAAAACAATAGAGCAGCAATGGCATTTTAGCATGTATAAACTTATAATTGTGTATAGTATCCTCTCTCCCTGTATAGTATCCTCTCCCCCATAAATATCCATTTTGTCTCTAGTCATTTCCTCTTCCCCTTTATTCATTATTCTGTTTTCATCTTCTCTGTCCTTCTCTTTCTGGGTGGGGGTGGAGTGAGGGTTGGGCCTTGCAAGGGACATTGAGAGAACTCTCTGAGGTAATAGTAATGTTCTGAATCTTAATAAGGGTTAGATCTGCATCAATGTGTGCATTCAATTTTCAAATGATACATTTTAAATTTGCAGATTTTCTTATATACGTCTTTATTGAAAAAGAAAAACACTGTAAACAAATACTGAACTTTAGTTAATATGTATGCTGAAGTCTTTGGGGGAGAAGCATATTAATGTCTACATCTTCTTTTAAATAAATAAAAATATAGGACTGGTGGATGAAGGGATAGACAGTTGATAAAGCAAGTACAATAAAATAGTAACTGGAGAGATGGATATTTGGGTGTCACTGTAAGAAAAATCTTTAAACTTAGCTGCAAGTTTGAAATTTTCCATAATGACATATTGGGGAGGAAAATCAACAATGCTCCTTTATACCTACTTAGAAAATATAAAATAAGGTACTTAACATAATAACTTACAAAAACACAATTAACACAAAAGGATAAGACTATGGAGAATAATTTAAAGCTTTATTAAAAGGACATAAAAGATAATCTAAAAAAATGGAGATATATACCATGTTGGTAAGAGAATAATACTGAAAATGTCCATTTTCCCCAGATTAATCTATACATCTAATGCTGCAATCTCAATGAAAACTCCAGCTGAATTTGGGGGTAGGGGGGCTAAAGTTGCTCTAAGCAAAATAAATAAATAAATTAATTAATTAATTAATTAATTAATTAAATAAAATTCCATGACGGGGAGCTTACCCTATCAACCAGATGTAACACAAACAGTAATAAAAATAGATTATTGACCAAAAAAAAAAACAGGGAACACAGAAGCAGGGTGAGGTGCGCATGGGAACTTGATATATGATAAAGGAGATGCTACCTATCAATGAAGAAAAAACAGGCTCCTTACATGGAGGAAAATAAAGCTGTATTCCTACCATCATACACAAACACAAAAGTGTACTCCAGATGGATTAAAGACCTAAATACCAGAGGTAAAATATAAAGCTAACAAAAGAAACCTCAGGAGAAACTCTTCATGTCCTACAGATGGGAAACAACTTTTAAAACAAGACCAAAAGCCACAAATCATAAGGTGGAAAATCAATGGATAATGACATCAAAATGAGTAACTTCAAGGAATTAATATCAAGAATATTCAAGACAGACGTCAACAAGAAAAATATAAAAATGGGGGCGCCTGGGTGGCTCAGTTGGTTAAGCGACTGCCTTCGGCTCAGGTCATGATCCTGGAGTCTCGGGATCGAGTCCCGCATCGGACTCCCTGCTCAGCAGGGAGTCTGCTTCTCCCTCTGATCCTCCCCCCTCTCATGTTCTCTCTCTCTGTCTCATTCTCTCTCTCAAATAAATAAATCTAAAAAAAAAAAAGAAAAGAAAAATATAAAAATGGACAAGGTAAAAATATAAACAGGCAATTCATAGAAAATGTTGGAATAATTAACAAGTACATGAAGAGATAAACTCACTAATATTGAGAGAAATTCAAACAAAAACAAGACACCATTTTATACTCATTAGAATACAAAAAACAGAAACTTGATTAATACCAAATGCTGGTACAGATACACAGAAATGAGAATTCTTAGGCACTAGTAGTGGGAGTACTGCCATCTGGGAAGCAATCTTCAATTGTTTATTGAAATCATGCATGAAAAGGACTCAATGACCTCGTTCCTAAGACTATTATTCTGAGAGAAACTATTTCACAAGTTCAGAAGGAGATATATTTTACAGTGCACTGCATCACTGCAGTGATATTTATAGTAACAGGGAACTGGAAGCAACTGAAGCAACAGTAGGATAATGGATAAGTAAAATGAGGTATTAACTTCCTACAGGAGAAAAGGAATAAACTAGATGTACATACAGCAACTCAGCTTTTAAACAGTAATAAAAATAGAGAGTATCAGTATTCTAATTATGTAAGTTAAAAATGAATAATCAGGGGAGTCTGGGTGGCTCAGTCGGTTAGCGTCTGCCTTCGGCTCAGGTCATGATCCCAGGGTCCTGGGATCAAGCCCCGCATCGGGCTCCCTTCTCAGCGGGAAGCCTGCTTCTCCCTCTTCCTCTGCCCCTGCTTGCGCGCTCTCACTCTACCTCAAATAAATAAATAAAATCTTTAAAAAAAAATGAATAATCGTACAAAACAATGTATTTTATGAGGGTATATATTCAAAGATATCACACATGGTAGAGTCAATGTCTTTGTTGGATAAAGGAATGAGAGTGGGAATGGTAGGGGGTGGTTGAGGGTAGAGCTAATAAAA
This sequence comes from Halichoerus grypus, assembly GCF_964656455.1. Lineage (NCBI taxonomy): Eukaryota > Metazoa > Chordata > Mammalia > Carnivora > Phocidae > Halichoerus > Halichoerus grypus. The sequence goes on along the minus strand of NC_135725.1, from coordinate 45,645,365 downwards.
GAGGATCCTTGCACAAAGCAATGACGATAGTACATCAGGAATTAGAATATAATTTCACTCAGCTCCATACCTGAAGCTAAAAGGAAAAACTAAGCTAAGAAGAAACACCTGTATGATCAGAGATTTTTTAAAAGCAGCTAAAGGTAGACAATAATATGAAGTTGTCTGCTCCATAAAACAAATAGAATATTAAGTATAATTACTTAAGCAGTTACCAAACTCTCAATTACTTAATGACTAATTATAGATCACCTAGTCTCTTTTCTATTGCCTAGAATTTGGTCATTTCACCGTACAGAGCACTACCGTAAAGGGGCAACAAGTTAGAAGAAGAGTCAAAAAAAACCCCCATCCCTCGCACCTTTATTTTTTCTTCTAGAAGATATAAAGTCATTTAGAGGGGCGCCTGGGTGGCTCAGATGGTTAAGCCTCTGCCTTCGGCTCCGGTCATGATCCCAGGGTACTGGGATCGAGTCCCACATCGGGCTCCTGGCTCAGCGGGAAGCCTGCTTCTCCCTTTCCCTCTGCCTCTCTCCCTGCTTGTGCTCTCTCTCTCTCTCTATCTCTCTGTATCTGTGTCTCAAATGAATAAATAAAATCTTTAAAAAAAAAAAAAAGTCACTGAGAAAGTAAGCTTAAAATAATGATAAACATTAAAGTTCTGAATGCTCTATAAAGTTTAGCTCCAAGGATTACTACTACTGATAATTGTGTGTTAAATAAACTGGAAAAGTAGTCTCCTATAGTACCAGTATTTTCTACTCCAATACTGAGAGTGAAGGAGAGAGAGGAAAGGGACAGCTGGAGTGTGCAATGACTATTTCACTCTTCCCCCAGGAGTCATGCCTTCTGGGAGGGCACTCACCTCTTAAGGGAGCTTTTACAATACTAACCTTGCAGAGCCTCTCAAGTCTTTAAATTCTATATTGAGAAGAGGCAAGAAGTTGCTTTTACAGAATGGACAGGTTGTATTCAAATTTGAATCATCTGCCGTCCATCCAGCCATAATTTCTTCATCATAAACTAAAGCTCCACAAGCTCTGCACTGTGAACAACTTGACATCAAAACCTAAGAGTAAAAAAGTGCAGACACTGAGAACCTCCACAGTGAAAAGTAATCTTAATAGGCCATCCTCTTGAGACACATAATTTTATTTTGTTGATCAAATTTAGAATTAACAGTTCAATCACTTTACAGATAAAACTACCAGTTTATTGCCTTACTTACGTAAAGCATGAAGCAAATTCAACAAGATGATTTACTGTTCTTTCTACAAGGGTATCAAAGAATTCTGTTAAGTGCCATTCTGAAATAAACATGTTTACAACCATTTTATCATGTACAGAATATAGAACTTTTACCTCCATTGCACAATTCTGATAGATGCTAGACATGCTGGTGTTTTGAGAAGAGCCATGGTCTGATTTTTCACAGTCCTGCCCTTTTATGCTTCTTGGAAATGGAGGTTCACCTAAAGAGAAGTAAATATAACACATTACATGAGAATGTCCTTATTCTTTGGAAATGCATACTAAAGTATTTAGGGGGAGTATCATGAAGTCTGCAATTTATTTTCAAACAGTTCAGTATAAAAATCTCTGTAGTATATATCTAAAGTTAACAATAGTTAAATCTAAGTGGAGAATATATGATCGTTCATTATATGATTCTTCCAACTATTCAGGACATTAGAAATTTTTCGTAACAGAATGTTGGAAAAAATAAATAGAATTAAAATTTCTTTAAAATAACACAGCACTAAGAAATTTCAGGGACACAGCCCAGGTATTCTCAAACTCTGGTATACATTTGATTTATCCAGAGAGCTGGTTAAAAATATATATTCCTAAGGTCCCAATCCCACAAATTCAGTCTCAAAAGTCTTAGCCTAGAGTCTGGACATTTGCCTATATTTTTAAATAAATTCTCCATGTGATTTGGACACACACTAAAGTTTGAAAACCAATGATAGAGTCCACAAATACAACTAAGGTGACTGTAATACTTAGAGATCATATAAAATAAGTGGATAGTATGGTGTGGCTCTATTAAAAATCTATCCGCTCATCTCAACAGATGGGGCTTACTGTGCATGAGGTAGGGGAGGGAAAGGTGTGTGCATACGAACGAGTCCCTCCCATACCTGTTGAGTACTGCAGTTTTCCCACATCCCCGCTGCTGCTGCTACTGCCAAGGCTTGTGTTGCTCTGGGTGAGTTCACTGGGAACCAACCCGGAAATATTCATGTTAGGTGACACATTCTCCCCCAAAATATGGTCTTCGAGGCCAGCTGGGAAGCTGTAATCTCTGTTAGTTTCCTCCTTTAATTGAAAAGAATAAAACCCCACATACATAAATAATATCTTCTCCAATGAGAATGTAGTCATGCTGCCCTTTTCAGAATTAAACTTCTCTAGAATCCTGAAATAAATTATCATCCCCATAGTTTTCAAAACCGTTCTTGAACTGTTCTCCATATTATTTGGAATTTCGTTTCCACACTCTTAAGATATTCAAGCAATGACCTACAATACTTTAAGTTTTTTTTCACCCCTGGTGAATGTTGGGGTGTCTCTCAGTAATCAGTATCATAAAATGAAGGAACTCCAGGAAGCTCAGTGTCTCCCATGCAATCAGGCGCCCCAGCACGAGGACAGCAGGGGCTATAAAGTCAGACAGGCAGACTGTGGTCTTGGCTCCCCAGCACACAGTAGGTATGTGACCTTGCGGAAATTACTTAACTACTCTAACTTTTAATTATATCATCTGAAAAATATGGGTAAGAGGAGGCCTTTAGAACAAAGTTGCCGTGAGAATTTCAGCTGGTAATATGATTTTCAGAACCACCATCATCAATATTAGAGACATAAAATAAGAATAAAGTTCCAAACACTATAGTTCTGAACTCAGTGACTGCTGATGCTTTAGTTTAGATAGAAAACATTTCAGGGGTGCCTGGGTGGCTCAGTCGTTAAGCGTCTGCCTTCGGCTCAGGTCATGATCCCAGGGTCCTGGGATCGAGCACCACGTCGGGTTCCCTGCTCGGCAGGAAGCCTGCTTCTCCCTCTCCCACTCCCCCCTGCTTGCATTCCTGCTCTCGCTGTCTCTGTCTGTCAAAAAAAATAAATAAAATCTTTAAAAAAAAAAAAAAGAAAACATTTCAATAAGCAGTTTCCTTTTTGATTTCTACTTGAAAGAAGACTCATGTTGGGGCGCCTGGGTGGCTGAGTCAGTTAAGCGTCTGCCTTCGGCTCAGGTCATGATCCCAGGGTCCTGGGATCGAGCCCCACATCGGGCTCCCTTCTCAGCGGGAAGCCTGCTTCTCCCTCTCCTACTCCCCCTGCTTGTGTTCCCTCTCTCGCTGTGTCTCTGTCAAATAAATAAATAAAATCTTTAAAAAAAAATAAAGAAGACTTGTGTCTTGTTATAAAACCATGTTAAGTGATAGAAAAATTTAACAGATATGCAGAACAGGAAATAAAAGCACTTACATGACCAACACCCACAAAATACAATCAAAATCTTAAATGTATATCCTTCTAGTCATTTTAAAATACATATATATACACTTTTATAAAACAGGATATTGTTTTTTAACCTATCCTCATGTAATATATTTTCATGTCATTAAATCTACATTATTTAAACCCCTGCAACCCAGTCCAGTTTACTGATGTACTGCAATGCATTTAGTAAATCTCTATTGCTTAAACATACAGAATGCTTTCAATTTTGTGTGTTACACTGATGAATTCCTTTGAGTTATTTTTATACATATCCCTAATTATTTCCTTGGATTAAATTCTGGATAAAAGTTATGAACATTTTTTATAGACTTTATATTCATTCCTTCATTTGAAAATATTTATTAGGTATAACCTATTTGCTTTGTTGGGCACAAGTACCAGGGCTACAGCAATGAAAAGAAAAACAAGATTAAGATATGTGACCACCTGAAATTTATAGTCACATATTCCAAGTCCAAAGTACTCTGCAGAAACGTGTTTTTTTACTATTCTTACTAACACTGTTAGATAAAATTTCAAAAATAAAATGGCTCACTCGGTTAGTTTACTTTAACATAATGCTAGGTTAAGACACTTTTGAAGCTAGCTTATTTTGTCTTTCCTTCACTGACCTTGTAAGCTCTTTTAAATGCAACAAAATGCAACTCTTATAGAACTCAATATTGTACTTTTTTTTTTTTAGAGATGGGGGAGAGAGAGAAAGAGAGGGAGGGAAGGGGAGAAGCAGAAGGAAAAGGAGAGAGAGAGAGAATCCCAAGCAGGCTCCACACTCAGCGCAGAGCCCGATGCAGGGCTCGATCTCACAACCCTGAAATCATGACCGGAGTCGAAATCAAGAGTTGGACACTTAACCAACTGAGCCACTCAGGCGCCCCCCTCAATATTATACTTTTAATTATTAGTTTGCTTATAAGGTTTTTTTTCAAATAGCATATATATCTTATTTGTCTGATTTCATTTCCTATGTCTCTAACTTCCTATTTAGAACTTTAGCAATCTGAAATGGATTCTATTTTCTTATAAAATGCATGATGTTTTAAGCCTCCATGCTTTTTCACATTATTCTCTCAGATATACCTTGCACCACCTTATCACTTTGACTAACTCAAAATTTTAAATTTATCCATCAAAACCTAACTTAGATATCACCTGCTTTGCTCTTTTTGAACAGCCCCCTATCAGAGCCCCTTCTAAGATATTGCTTCCTTCTCTGCTACTATAGTGGTTTAAAAGCATGGACTTCAGAGCTAGTCTCCCAGAGTTCAAATTCTAGTTCTGCAACTCATTAGTTGTGTGGACCTGCGGTAATTAATTAACCTCTCTGAATCTCAGGTACCTCAATCTACAAAATGGCGGTAACAATAGTACCAAAGCATGGGGTTGCTATGAAAATTACGTATCAAAATAGATATACAGCTTATGACAGTACCTATGGCATAGTGTTACAATAATAATAGTGAACATTTATAGGTGTCTGTCTTTTCCATTAAAGTACCTAAGTACTATATAATTCTTTGAACACAAAGGTGAAATTTCAATTAAATTTCTTCTATAAAACAAGTAAGCAAAATTCCCCCCTTTCTATTTCATAGAAAGGTCTAACGATTCTCTTTTCAATAATTTTTTTTTAAGATTTTATTTATTTATTTGATGGAGAGACAGAGAGAGAGGGAACACAAGTAGGGGATGTGGGAGAGTTGGAGAAGCAGGCTCCCCGCTGAGCAAGGAGCTCGATGAGGGACTCGAACCCAGGACCCTGGGATCATGACCTGAGCCGAAGACAGACGCTTAACGACTGAGCCACCCAGGAGCCCCTCTTTTTTCAATAATTTTTAGAAGAATTCGCAACTGTTGTTATGCAGTATGAAATCTATGGATTAAGTTGTAGAGTGATTCCATATATATTAAAGAGATAACACAGATAAAAGTTATTTTAAAAAAAGTGAAATGCGGGGCGCCTGGGTGGCTCAGTCGTTAAGCGTCTGCCTTTGGCTCAGGTCATGGTCCCAGGGTCCTGGGATCAAGCCCCACATCGGGCTCCCTGCTAGGCGGGAAGCCTGCTTCTCCCTCTCCCACTCCCCCTGCTTGTGTTCCCTCTCTCGCTGTCTCTCTCTCTGTCAAATAAATAAAATCTTTAAAAAAAATAAAGTAAGGGGCGCCTGGGTGGCTCAGTTGGTTAAGCGACTGCCTTCGGCTCAGGTCATGATCCTGGAGTCCCGGGATCGAGTCCCACATCGGGCTCCCTGCTCGGCAGGGAGTCTGCTTCTCCCTCTGACCCTCCTCCCTCTCATGCTCTCTGTCTCTCATTCTCTCTCTCGCAAATAAATAAAATCTTAAAAAAAAAAAAAAATTAAAAAAAAAATAAAAAATAAAGTAAAATAAAATAAAGTGAAATGCTATGCAAATATAATATGGCATTATTGTTAAAGTACTCATCATTAGTACTTTCAAAGAAATAAACTTAATGTGTTATTCAGACTCATCTATGGAATTATATCGTCCTGACATCCTGTTTCTTTATTATTAATTTCCATACATTGATGTTCAAGTCATTTCAAGAAAGAAACAGGATATGCATAAAGTCTTAAGATATAAAAAACCAAAGTTAGCAGAAATCTCTAAAGAATAATTTACATATAAAAAAATACTAGAAACATTCCCATATCAGACCACATAAAACACTCTTACCTCATCATCCGAGTAGCTGTAGGCAGACGCTACGGCTACCCACATCTTACTGGCTACTGTTGCCGCTTGTTTCATACCAGATTTCAGGACCTCCATCTTGGGCCCTGAGAGTATATGATCTAGCTTTAGCCCTGACAAAGAATTCACCACAGAACCCAATGAGCCATGTGGTGAAGAGCGCACCAGTGCCGATAAAGTCGAGCGTTCTTTAGGACCACGAGAGGGAGTCTGCTGCTTGAAACGCCCGGCGAAAGTTTTAGAGCTGGCTTCTGCAGGGGAGCTCTTTTCACTTTCGGGATCTTCCTGTGCTGCTGGACCATGCTCTAAAGGTAGGCTTGAGCTCCTCTCCAAAGGGTGAGTAAAGGCACTGGTCGGGCCAGACTCTCTGCTTCCCTCTCTGTGTAATTCCATACTGGAAGACTTGCTACCCAGGGGGCTCTTTAGGTTCATATAGCTTTCGATTTCATCAGCCAGATTACGGGCAATAACTGGAGAAGACACATTATCTTCAGGATCTGCAGTTTTTTCTCCTGTACATTCAGTGGCTAAAAGAGACAAAGGATCTAGTCCAGTTTCAACATCCTCCCTCTCAACAGCTTTAACGACACCATATAAACTACTTCTCTTATTTATTAGATCTCTGGATCCTACTTTCAGGTCTCTGTTACCATCACTTTGTAGACTGTCACACGCATCCTTTTCCATAGGAGTTTGAGCTACACTGTCATCAACCACAGGTTCCAGGAGCTCTTGGCTTTCCTCAAGCATCTCTAACACTGGAGAAGATCTGTGCTCTGAATCCCAAGTGCTCTCAGACACACGAGTCCTAGCATCAACTAGATGACAACTAACACTCTCAAAGCTATGGGTGCTTGCAGCTCGGAGTTGAGAGGTCTTAGGACAGGTCAGTGCTGCTGTGAGAATCTTGGCATCCGCTCCCATCATAATAGCCACTTCACTCGAATTCAAATCCAAGCTGCTCTTCTTGAGCAACATTCCTGCTCGACTTTCAGAACTGAAACTACAACTCCTCTCTGGAAAATGCTTTTGTCTTTTATCTCCTCTATCACCATTCTTCTTGAGATTAGTAACTTCACCAAAGACTGCATCTTCAACTGGATCTTGAGTAGCAAATGGCACATTTGCTGTACTACCTAAAGGAAAAGTACAATATTAGAAATGAAACTGTTTTCTGATATAACTTCTAGAAAAATGTCTTTCTGATTTTTGAAAAGGAACACATACTCAGAGTAAAAGATTCAGAGTTTATTTTTTAAAAAGATTTTATTTGAGAGAGAGAATGAGAGAGAGCGAGCGAGCATGAGAGGGGGGAGGGTCAGAGGGAGAAGCAGACTCCCTGCTGAGCACGGAGCCTGACGCGGCACTCGATCCTGGGACTGCAGGATCATGACCTGAGCCGAAGGCAGTCACTTAAACAACTGAGCCACCCAGGCGCCCCAAGATTCAGAGTTTAGAAGGTACAAAGAAAGTATACAGGAAAAAGAACCACCAAAAAACCTCCATTCAATCCTGCCTCCCAGAGATAACACTGTGATGTATAACCTGCCCTTCACCCTCTACACATACACAATTTACAAATCATGCAATATATGCTGCAGATACCTGTACTATTCACCAAACTTGATCACATTTATCAAATATAGATCTATAAATACATCTTACAGTTGAAAAGTTCTACATTCAATTTAAGAAATATATTTTGTGTTAAATAACTGACCTAAAAAGTTTACAAAATCACTTCCCTTCTGGCTTTCATATATCTAATTCAACAAATATTTGCCAGGAATCTACTCCGCACAAAGTAAATTCATAATCATGGAGGAATTATATATTTGCTAAAACCGAAGCCTTACTGCTCCGAAGTAAAATAATTCCCCAAAGTAAAAGAATCTAGAATGGAGTCCTTAGACTTGGCAAATTCCAAGAAGGCTGATAAAATCTGAATAGCTCCAAATTTCTGAGATATATTCATTCCTTCAACAAATACTCAAATGTCTACTAGCAGTCACCATATAAGGTGCTAGGAATATAACAGACATGATCCCAGATCTCTCACCGAGTTCAGTCTTGTTTGATCAAGTGGAACAAAATTATGCCAGTAGTTGTAGGGGGAAGTAGTCTTTTTTTTTTTTTTTTTTTTTTTTTTTTTAGGGTTTTTGTTTGTTTAGTTTTTATTTAAATTCCAGTTAGTTAACACACAGTGTAATATTAGTTTCAGGAATAGAATTTAGTGATTCATCACTTACATACAACGCCCGGTGCTCATCACAAGTAGTCTTTTATTCCTTACTACTATGCAATTTTTTCCCATTCCAAGACCAAAAGCTATCTCCTATTTGAATCATTATCAGAACTTAAGTCTACCCATTCCTATTTAGGATTCTCATTTGTTTTTTAAAAGGCATAATGACCTAGGAGATTTGAGGGAAAAGCTGTCTTTAATAAAGTCTTCTTTTTATCTTCCAAATTAATTTCAAGGTTCTTTTTAAGCTTCCAAATTGGTACCAAATAATAATCATAATCACACCGATTAAACAGAATAAGCACTTAGAGTTATTTCACAACTTTTAGGAGAATTAAATTAGCCTATTTTACAACTCCAAAATTTGTGCCTGCTTTACAAACTTTTACCAGTATTTGAGAAACAGATCTTAGCAAATTTACTGGTTCTCAGAGTATTTCCAGGAATTTCGTGGCACATTTTTTTCAATTTTAAAACAAATTTGACCCTTTGATATATTGGCAAAAGCCCCATTACTACCTCTTCCTTTCTTATTAGAATAAATCTTCCCACATCAAGACATAACATGGACACAGAATGAATAAAGAGGGAAGGAAACACACCAGACCCCAGATCTTGTCCATGTCAATATTCTGAGAAGATTATAAACCTTTGATGAAGAAAACTCTGCCCTCCTCCTTTTTCTTTTTTAAACGGGCTAGCAACAGGTTGGGAAAATAGGATACAGAACATATATATCAATTATTTTTCCAAAAACCTTTTCATCCACCTCTTGAATACTACCTGCTCCCCAAAACAAACAAACAAACAAACTGAATTTAGTATCAGTAAATTTTAAAAGAAGGAGAGAATTTTGGAATAAGGAGTATTCCTACATGGATTTAAGAAGCTGAGCAAATTAATTTCTATAGTCATACCACAGATACACTTAAGACAGTTGACTTTAGAGAAGTGAATTATAGCAACTACTAAAAAAGGGCAAAAGACACAGGCCAATCTCTTTATCCTTTGAAATCACAAACTTAGATGCATGTCTGAAGGGTACTTGGGAGGCCTAAAACACAACTGAAAGGAGTAAACTCAAATTCAAGGGAGTGACACACAAAAGAGTTATTCATTATAAATATTTAATCACAAATAAGTGGCTCCGGGTGCCTATAAAAACTGGCCAAATTAAAGACGCACTGGTAGGGCGCCTGGGTGGCTCAGTTGGTTAAGCAACTGCCTTCGGCTCAGGTCATGATCCTGGAGTCCCTGGATCGAGTCCCGCATCGGGCCCCCTGCTTGGCGGGGGGTCTGCTTCTCCCTCTGACCCTCCCCCCTCTCATGTGTTCTCTCTCATTCTCTCGCTCTCAAATAAATAAATAAAATCTTTAAAAAAAATAAATAAATAAAAAATAAAGACGCACTGGTATTTTTCTGCAGTACAGCATAGTGGTATGAATCTTTTCCTTCCACTGCCTTTCCATTGCCACACAAAAGCCCCCCTGGAATTCAGTAACATCAGTGCCTCTCTGTCCTTTATGAGTATGGGAGGCCCTCTCTCATTATCTACCCTGAGAAAGATGGACCAAACTGAGAAGAGGCACTACAACAAGCAAAGGTATTCCCAGGAACAATTAAGCACAATAAATACCCCTCCTTTGAAACACTAAATATGTTAAATAACAACTTCTTTTTTTTTTTTAAGATTTTATTTGTTTATTTCAGAGAGAGAGAGAGTGAGAAAGAGCGCACAAGAGAGGGGGGAGGGTCAGAGGGAGAAGTAGGCTCCCTGTGGAGCAGGGAGACCGATGTGGGGCTCCATCCCAGGACCCTGAGATCATGACCTGAGCCAAAGGCAGACACTTAACCCACTGAGCCACCTAGGCGCCCTTAAATAACTTCTTAACCCACGTATAGGATTCAAACTTCTGGCTCTTTAGCCTGTTCATCACAGTTAAGTCATCAATTTAATGTCATTAAAAACTATTTTAACTTGGGGGCGCCTGGGTGGCTCGTTAAGCATCTGCCTTTGGCTCAGGTCATGATCCCAGCATCCTGGGATCGAGTCCCACATCGGGCTCCCTGCTAGGCAGAAAGCCTGCTTTTCCCTCTCCTGCTCCCCCGCTTGTGTTCCTGCTCTCGCTGTCTCTCTCTCTGTCAAATAAATAAATAAACTCTTTAAAAAAAAAACCAAAAAACTATTTTAACTTGGGCGCCTGGGTGGCTCAGTCATCAAGTGGGAAGCCTGCTTCTCCCTCTCCCACTCCCCCTGCTTGTGTTCCCTCTCTCTGTCGAAAAATAAATAAAATCTTTCAATAAATAAATACAAACAAACAATTTTAACCATTTAGCCATCAGTATGTGAAGACTCACCTGTGCTGCTCCTCCTGCCACCGAGGTCAAACACGCCAGATGAAACTTTCACAATACTGCTGCCCCATGTGGGGGGCTCAGTAGGACTCTGGGGCTCGGCACTAGGCTGTGGTTTTGCCACAACAGCAGAGACATCACACACCTCTGAGGAAAAAATATTTGGATGTTATTCCTACTTTTACTAAAATTGAACAGAAACCATATATTGATTTTTATACTTTTTAAAATATTTTTTCCCCAAGTGGGAGTGAACACATCACTATTTTACTACTAATTTATTGTGTCTCATTTACTTTATGCCATAAATGTTGCCAGTATTGACGGAAATAAATGCTTTATTTTAGCATCAATAATCCTGACTTGAGCATTCCTGAGAATAAATTAAAGGTTTTGGCCTCCAGTTATACTCCCATCACTTATAAAGTAGGAGAGAGGCTTGCTTCTGCTAACTCTGGAGCATAAATTAAGTGACATTATTAAAGAAAAGTGTACTTTTGTGTAAAAGGATAGGAAGAACATCTTATTACCATAAAGCCAGAATATTCCTCCACATTTCCATAAAATGATTACTATAAATCATATCTACCTCAATGAGTCCCATTAAAAAAAACAAACCCACAGGAAAACCAGAGACACTGTATCTAATCTACCAATGAAAAATACATACTTAAATATATGAAGGACTTCTAGTGAAAGAGCATTTTAAAATAAAACAAGCACTGGAACACAAGTTTGATGACTCAAAGTTTAGTCCTGGTTCCATCACAAAATAGCTCTTTGCTTTTAGCAAATGAATACCTCAGTGGATTGCAGTGTCCTACAAAATTGAGGGCTGACCTCTTGCCTCTAAAGATCTCTTACCTTCTAAAATTCAGAAACTACTCATTCTCTCTATATACCACACTACATAGTATCTTATAAGCCCAGACCTTACATTTCCTTCTAGAAATTATCATCAGAATTACCAAATCAGACTTAATCAGTACAGGGGTGCCTGGCTCATCCAGAAGAGCATTCGACTCTTGATCTTGGGGCCGTGAGTTCGAGCCCCATGTTTGGCGTAGAGATTATTAAAAAATTATAAACTTAAAAAGAATTAATACAGTATTTTTCTAAGTAAAGCAAGTAAATACCAGTACTTAACCTTCTGTTTGCACTTTAGTTATCACTTCTCTTGCTGCTTGTTCTTCAGGCACATGAATGTCTGCATCATCCTTTATAAGTTCATCCTTAGATCCATAGCCTTGGTCAGACTGACCACCTGTTGAAAAAGAATGCAGGCTTACAGGTGAATGTTTTCATATATTCATAGTCTAGCTATAAATGTCAGAAGAAAATTCCATTGATTTATACAATTAAGCTTACAGAAAAGGAAGACAAGAAAGCTCACAAAGCACACGGAACATGGTAAACAAATGACAAGAAGCGAAGAACAGTAACAACGGGAACATCAAAGACTAAAAACTTTGGAGTACTGAACCTTAGTTTCCTCATCCGCAAATTATAATAGATTTGGACAAGATGTTCTGAAAAGTTTCTTTTGGAGTATATCTACAGAATGCTACCTTTTGTGAAAGAAAGGAGGAAATAAAACAAGCATATATCTGTTTACTTTTGCAAAAAGAAATGAAAAAATAAAACAATAAAACTGGTTAACTACAAGGGGTGGGGGGAAATAGGATGGAAGGGATAAAGAGAGAGGAAATTTTTCTAAATATGGCTTATTGTATTGCTTTTATTTTTGGAAATACATCAATTTCTACACATTCAAAAAAATTAAATCAAAACTGGGAAGAGGGTCATGACTAAAACTGAATGCAAAAAGAAACAAATGGGACCAACTGCATTTCACATGAATAACCATATTGAAAGGATGGGGGAACAGGGAGAGGGGGAGAGGACTAATCCAAGAAACTTTTCAACACATTATAAGCCTGGGAGGGGGGGGTGGGGGGGTCGTAATAGACAAATCCTGAACTCCTTAAAAAGCTTGTTTCTCCCAGAGTAACAGATGTAGCAATTCTGAAATTATTTTATATATACTGCAGGACTGAGCAAATGAGTAAACATAATGATGGATATTGGGAGCCAAGATACTTACTGTGGAAGAAGAGAGATTTTTAAAAAATGAAATGAAGGAAGACAAAGAAAAACCTGTAGGGTTGATTTGAAAATGGAAATATTTCTAGGGCACCTGGGTGGCTCAGTTGGTTAAGCGTCCGACTCTTGGTTTTGGCTCAGGTCATGATCTCAGGTCATGAGATCAAGCCCTGTGTTGAGCTCCACACCCATCAGGGAGTCTGCTTGAGATTCTCTCTCCCTCTGCCCCTCCCCACCCTCAAATAAATAAATAAAGCTTAAAAAAAATGGAGGTATTTCTAAAACACATACTTCTTTTTTTTCCCCCTCATATATACATATTTTCCAGCTCTGCTGAAAAATTCTAGAAGCAGTAATACCCTGTAGCGTAAGCATACCGAGAGCCCAGATCTTGGCTTCTAGAATCTACTGTCCATTGAAAGGAACCTGGGATCCTTGAAGAAATGGCTGATTTCAGATCTCAGGGAGGAAAGCTACAAGAATGAGACAGGAACATTTTGTTGTACTAAAAGGAACTGTTCAAAAACAATAATCAGGGTATGTCTTCGTAAAATGATTAAACCAAAAAACATAGAATACCATCCTATAAATGTGGATGGAGGATAGAGTTGGCAAAATCACTTTTTTTTTTTTTTTTAAGATTTATTTATTTGAGAGAGAGAGAGTGCGAGTACAGGGGGAGGGGCAGAGGGAGAGGGAGAATCTCAAGCAGACTCCATGCTGAGCACAGAGCCCAACACAGGACTTAATCTCACAACCCTGAGATCAGGACATGAGCAGAAATCAGAGTCAGACGCTTAACCAACTGAGCCACCCAGGCGCCCCAATATCACTACTTTATAGTAAAGACTGGTTAAGGCAAGAATCATCAATGGATGCTAAATTTAAAAGAGAAAGTGGGATGAGAAAGAGGGTATTACTGCATAGTCTCAGGGTCTCCTCACAGTAGGGGCGGTAATGATAACGAGAAGCCAAATACTAAGACCAGGTGATCAAAATTAGTACCAGCAATGAGAGGCAGACAGACACTGTCGTGGGGGTGTGACAGTCACTTTTGTAGTAGAGCCATCGATGTACACTCAATCTAATCACAAGGAAACAAGCAAACATCAGACAAACTCAAACTAAGGAACATTCCACAAAATAACTGGAATGAATTCTTCAAAAAGGCTGCGGTCATGAAAGACAAAGAAAGGGTAAGGAACTGTGCCAGGTTAAAGGAGACCAAAGGAGAGGGCGCTGGAGTCCCACAAAGGACATTACAGCAACTGACAAAACTGGAGTGTAGACTACAGATTAAAGTAGTATATCCATATTTTCCTGAATTTGGTTAACTATACTATGGTTTTATCAGAGAAAAATACCACTGAAGTATTAAAAGGTAAAAGGGCAAGATGTATGCAACCTGCTGTCACACGATTCAGAAAAATAATGTGTATATGTGTGTACAGAAACAAAACGATAAAGCAAATGTGGCAAACTAAAAGAGTGAATCTAGATAGACATTATTCAAGTGTTCTCTGTACTATACTTGCACCATTTTCGTAAGTTTGAAATAATTTCAAAATAAAGTTTTAAACAAGTCTATTTGACTTTCGAGTTCTATCATTTAAAACGGAAACGAAGACTGAGGACTAAACGAGGCCTACCTGAAACTAAGTTCCTAGAGAATCCTTACAGAGGATGTCTATGAAACATGAAACAGGAACACACGGTTGACCCTCGAACACTGCTCCTCCCACCCCGCACAATCGAAAATCCAGGCATAACTCTTCACTCCCCAAAACCTGACTGGCAGCCTTACCAATAACAAACAGTCGATTAACACATACCTTGTATTCTATATATTATATACTGTATTCTTGGGGCGCCTGGGTGGCTCAGTTGGTTAAACGACTGCCTTCGGCTCAGGTCATGATCCTGGAATCCCGGGATCGAGCCCCACATCGGGCTCCCTGCTCAGCAGGGGGTCTGCTTCTCCCCCGACCCTCCCCCCCCTCATGTTCTCTCTCTCATTCTCTCTCTCTCAAATAAATAAATAAAATCTTTAAAAAAAAAAATACTGTATTCTTACAGTAAAGGAAGCTAGAGAAAAGAAAATGTTATTAAAAAATCATCAAGTGGGGTGCCTGGGTGGCTCAGTCGTTAAGTGTCTGCCTTCGGCTCAGGTCATGATCCCAGGGTCCTGGGATCGAGCCCCACATCGGGCTCCCTGCTCCTCAGGAAGCCTGCTTCTCCCTCTCCCACTCCCCCTGCTTGTGTTCCCTCTCTCGCTGTGTCTCTCTCTGTCAAATAAATAAAATCTTAAAAAAAAAAAAGTCATCAAGTATTGTAGTAGTGTTGTATGGTGACAGATGGTCGCTACACTGTGGTGAGCACAGCATAAGGCATAGAGAAGTTGAATCACTATGCTATAGACCTGAAACTAATGTAACATCACGTATAAACCATACTCAAATTTAAATTTTTTTTTAAAACGGGGGAAAACGAAAATCATAAGGAAGAGGAAATACATTTACATACTGTATTTATTGAAAAAACATGGCGTGGAAGTGGACCTGGGCCATTCAAACCCATGTTGTTCAAGAGTTAACTGTAGTGCCTTCTCCCTTCTGCTGCGTGTTATACTGCCACTCAAACTCTGGGTTTGCAATATAAGAAAAAAACTAAACTTCTTTATATACCCCTCGTTAGAATGATTAATTTGCCAGTTTTTAATTGCCCCCTCAGAAAGTCTGGTAAGGCATGATGCTGCCATGAAATGGACACAAAGTCTGGGGACTAAGCCAACTGATTAAACCAAGGTATGCCCCCCAACAAGCTAAGTGACCCCGTATCAGGTACCAAGTGGAAAGATTCTACAAGAGAATCCTTAAAGAAACAGCAACCTAAGCACCTGGGTTGGAAGTCTCCAAAAGTATCAAATGACGTCACCAGAAACTCTACAAGACCCATAATCACTGTAAATTCAGCACTGGGGCTTCAGCCATTTGAAACGTAACTTTAAAGATATGTATGTATGGAAAAGGGATCTGAAGTTCCTTCCCCAACTACTGGAATCTTTATGCCAATTACCCAGAATTACTAGGAGACTGTTTTTTTCATTAAAGGAGATAAGCTTAGAAGAGTAAGGACAGGATTTATCTATTACTATTTTAAAAATTATAATTATTCTGGTGAAATGGTTTCATATCACAAAATTTTTCTCTTTTTTTCATAAATGAAATCCATTTCTTCTTACAAGTTTTAGGAACAAATACAGGAAGAAATAAAATAAGGCAACTTTAAAATCAAAGTCATATAAAAATTCCTACTGCTGAAAGAAAGTTAACTTACAAACAGGATTGTAACTTATAGCTCTATGTTAACTTTCAATGATTTATACATGGTTCTGTAATTCTGGGGTAATTTTTAGCACAAGAACTTAGCAGATCAGTTTTAGCAAGCAAAACCATCTCAACAGCTGGAACACTGAAATCTTTAATCCCCATAAAACTACTGGATACAATGATGCTACAAACAAACCCCAATGGAAGAATTATAGCAAGGCACAGTGTATTTTCAAATAAGATAACAAATATGCTTTGCAAAATGATAGTGAAATGTTAGCTGGATATTTTCAGTGGTACATATATGATTACACTTATCTGAAGAAGAAAAAGTCAAGAAAACTGAAACTGTTTTCCACCTGTAACAATACTTCAAACACAACAAAAGGTCTCTCCCCCACCCTTGCATGTCAGCAAAATTTAACCTAATAAATGGGAAATTACCTGAAGTGGTTAACATTCAAGGGTAGAATTAATGCACACGTGTATCCATAGCTTCACGTCATACAAGTCTGTCTGCACCCCACACCATGACAGCCAAGGACAAATGCAGCACCAAGAAACAGCACAGAGCAAAAAGCAGAGCAACAAAGAGCAGAAAAAAGGAAACTTCAGTCATTGAGACAAGTTCATCAGATGAAACACAGGAATTAGACTTAGGATTCTTTTTAAAGAAAAGCTTGAGATATTAACAATAACAACAACAAAAAAAGAAAAACAACACAAAAAGAAGGATGTGCAACACACATATATTTGCTCAATGTGCTACTCGAATTACGCGTATTTCTAACTTCAGAGGACAGAGGGTAAGCCCGTAGCTTTGTATGTAAAAGTCACTTCCGAAGTTCCTCAGATTTTAAAAAAGTGTCACTTAAAATAATGACTATGCAAAGAGCATACTCTTTCTCATGGTATGTGACTTATTTTCTTCCTGCTTTAATATTCATAATCTCAATTTTTTTTACTATTTTCCACTTAATGAAAAAAAGATCTGCAAGTTGTATCACTACATTCAAGTTCCTCAGTTTATCATTCCTACAGTTATTTCATATACTTTCACAAATTAATGATGAACCAAATACAAAGGAGCACCATGCTAGAGCCTTTTGCACAGCACTCCAGAGTTAATTTTATATATTTTAGGAAATAAAAAGAAGGGATCTGCAACCGGAGGTGTAATTTCTTCCCTTATTTATATAAAGTACTCATTGCACAAACTCTTAAGAAAAAGGAAGGTAAAAGCTTTTTAAAAAGGGAAAGACTTAACAAGAGAGTAAGTGAAGGGTTAGTAAAATCCAGATTTTAGTACCTGGTCTAAAGTGATTATCAGTGGAATCAAGCCTGACTGAATCTCTGACGAAGACTGTGTGCCCCCCATTGTTAGCATCATTAGAACTACCCACGCTACCGTGGCTCACCACATCCCCATCACTGCCACCCGTGGCATTCTGAGGAGCTAAAGGTAAGGACAACAGCAGGTCAGTAACTCATGCACTAATCATCTCTGAAACTAAACACGAATGCCTCACAATTCATTTATAGTTGCAGAACATTTCTAAGTCTGTGGGGGGAAAATAATCTGGGACTAACGTAATCTCTATCTTTAGTTGTATATGAAAATATCAACCAGAATTTCATTTATGTTTTCTACTTCATACAATTAAACACTCGCATGCCTATATAAAGCTTATGGTTCAGCAAGAGGGTATCTTTCCAACCACATGTATTACCTGATATTGAGGAGACCTGTGACTTTTGCACGGTCTTTTTAAGCGGCTGCCTAAACTGTGCCAAGCCACGTACCACATTCCGTACCTTCGTCCATAAGAAGATACCACTGCGGGTACTGCTAGGCCATGGGCTCTCCAAAACTACCTACCGGTAAAATAATGGTTAAAAATAATGATTACAAGCAATACTTGATTTTTTAAAGAAATACATACATACACAATACATACATAACTACAGCTCAAAACTCTAAAAGAAGTTTCATGAATAATAAAAGGTACAAAAATATGTCCATCTTAATAAGCAACATAGGTTGTCCAATGTCAATCCCACTTACCTTATTATAATAACCGTAAGTAATAGCATTTGGCTTTATCTTAGCAGTTTTCATTTCAAATAAGACTCTCACTGCCAAAACAGGATGACCCCAAAGTCCACAGAGCTGCATGACTACTCGATAGCACACCTAACAAAAAATAACATCAAAGCAGTAGTTAATTAGTCTATGACCTGTAGACGTTTTTTAATTATTCAGTTCTTCTACTCAAAGTCATTAAGCACTATTTTATCCTTTATTCTGAGTCTTGGTACATTATTTTAAAAACCTATTCATTAATGAAAATACCAGCCTTAACTATATCACGTAAGACCTATGTGCATGTGTGCCATTTGTTTCAGCAACTAAGTTTACACAAAGAGAATGACTATTATTCCCCGTAATTTGAGAAGGAATTCATTTTTTAAATCTAATATGATTAAAATAACTTTCTCCCAAATCATGTTCTATATTCTGTGCCAAAGGAATTAAAGACATCTCCAGGATGCCTATGTAACAAAGATCTTGTAAACCCATGTCTTAGAAAAGTATGAGAAGAAACTTTAGGGGCGCCTGAGTGGCTCATTCGGCTAAGCGTCTTCTTCGGCTTACGGAGTCCTGGGATCGAGCCCCAAGTCAGGCTCCCTGCTCAGTGGGGAGCCTGCTTCTCTCTCTCCCTCTGCCCCTCCCCCTGCTTGTGCTCGCCCTCTCTCTCAAATAAATAAAAAATCTTAGAAAAAAAAAAAAAAGAGGGGAGAAAAGATGGCAGAGGAGTAGGGGACCCTATTCCAACCGGTCCCCGGAATTGCTGGCTATCTACCAGACCACTCTGAACACCCACGAAATCAGCCTGAGATGTAAGAAGATAGATCTGGATCTCTACAAACAGAGTATCGCGGGCGGTTGGTTTCGAGGTACGAAGCGGGGAGCCCTGATTCCGCAGGCAGATATCAGAGGATAAACCACATTGAGATACCACCTTACACCCAGTTAGAATGGCAAAAATGGAGAGGGCAAGAAACAAATGTTGGAGAGGTTATGGGGAAAGGGGTTCCTCTTACACTGTTGGTGGGAATGCAAGTTGGTACAGCCACTTTGGAAAACAGTGTGGAGGTGCCTCAAAAAATTAAACACAGAGCTATCCTATGACCCAGCAATTGCACTCCTGGGTATTTACCCCAAAGACACAGATGTAGTGAAAAGAAAGGCCATATGTACCCCAATGTTCATAGCAGCAATGTCCACAATAGCCAAACTGTGGAAAGAGCCGAGATGCTCTTCAACAGATGAATGGATAAAGAAGTTGTGGTCCATATATACAATGGAATATTACTTGGCCATCAGAAAGGATGAATACCCAACTTTTACATCAACATGGATGGGACTGGAGGAGATTATGCTAAGCGAAATAAGTGAAGCAGAGAAAGTCAATTATCATATGGTTTCACTTATTTGTGGAACATAAGGAATAGCATGGAGGACATCAGGAAAAGGAAGGGAAAAAATGAAGGGGGGGATATCAGAGGAAGAGACGAACCATGAGAGACTATGGACTCTGAGAAACAAACTGAGGGTTTTAGAGGGAAGGGTGTGGGGGGATGGGTTAGCCCGGTGATGGGTATTAAGGAGGGCACGTACTGCATGGAGCACTGGGTGTTATAAGAAAGCAATGAATCGTGGATCACCACATCAAAAACTAATGATGTATTGTATGGTGATTAACATAACATAGTAAAATAAAATTTAAAAAAATAAATAAAAATTTAAAAAATAGTTATGGGGAAAAAAAGAAACTTTAAAATATTATTATTAGCAAAGGCTTTTCTGAGAATATGTGTTTACTGAGGAGGGCTAGATTTGATCACAAGAGGACAAGTGAAGTTAGAAGATGGAGTTAGAATCTCACACATTAGAAGACTATAGTAGAAATCATGGAGAATAAATGGGTATCTCACGGGCTCCCAGCAAAGAGGTGAGCCAGCTAGCAGGAGCAGTGATGGTACGGCCACAGACTCGCTTACAGCTTAGTCTGAATAAGGAAATACACAGACAGAAGATACTCTTCTTGGGTCTTGTAAAATGTGCTCTGTTTATGACAGAGTTGGTTAACAAAAAGGTATTTTTTTTTTTAAGATTTTATTTATTTATTTGAGAGAGAGAATGAGATAGAGAGAGAGAGCATGAGAAGGGGGAGGATCAGAGGGAGAAGCAGACTCCCCGCTGAGCAGAGAGCCCGATGTGGGACTCGATCCTGGGACCCTGGGACCATGACCTGAGCTGAAGGCAGTGGCTTAACCAACTGAGCCACCCAGGCGCCCAACAAAAAGGTATTGTAAAGCCAAGTTGCTCTCAACTAAAGGGGAAAGTAAAAAGATTTCAGAAAGGATATTTTAGTCAAGAGAACAGAAGAAATGAAATAGAAAAAGAGACATGAAAAGGCCGAGGGTCATAAGATGAATACTTGGAAGCCAGAAATGGAGAATGTAATTTAGAAACAGGAGGTCAGAAACTGAGAGCAACTCTGTAAGTGACTACATGAATCAGGGACAACTGAGGGAACCAGCTAAGATGTGTGAAGGGATGAAAGAGAATGTGGCACACGAGGGTTCTTCAAATATCTGAAGAGTTGTCACATCAAAGAGGGAGTAAACAGTCTGTACAATTCCAAAAAAGCTCTAGAGAGGTAGGAACTGAGCTCAAGCAGAAACACACTTCCTAGAACATCAGACTCCATTCAAGCATGGGGAAGATCTCATATGCTACGGACTTGCTACAGAGGATCTCAGCTTTAGGCTCAAGTTGTACTCAAGTATCTTCAAATCCTATCAACCCTTAAGATTCTGTGGGCCATAAAGAAGTAACTCACTTTCTATGTCAAATTGGGATTAATCTGAATTTTCTAAAAGCATTCTAGGCAACGAATTTATTCTGAAGTCTGCAAAGTGCTCCCCAACCTCCCAGTTTTACCTGTATAAGGGCCAGTCGCCAAACTAAAGAAATAGTAATAATGCCAAAGATGTAATTTTTCAATTGCAGTATTTTGTTGCCTGCAACATATCTTTTGGATATCTGTGGTAGATAAAGGATGTCCACTCACGCTTTGCTACTCCTTCCACTGGGTCTATGTCCCTCCCCCTGAACTGAGAGAGAAGGGCGTCTGAGACTGCATTACCAATAGAATTTGACTAAAGAGACACTGTACTAGTTTCCTGGCTTAAGCCTTAAGAAACTGCCAGTTTCCACTTCCTCTCCCTTGAAACAAAGCCCTAAGCTATCATGGACAAAGCCCAAGTACCACAGAGAGAGGTCCTGAGCCTACATGGAGGAAGAGGGGCCCACCTGAGCCCAGCATTACGCTCCCCCTTGCCAAGGTACCTGGTTGGCATTGGAGTTAAGCTATCTTGGGCCCACCAGACCAGATCAGCTAGCAACGATTATGACCAACTGATTCCAGTTAATGCAATGTGGAGCTGAAAAATCACCCAGAATCCTTCCTGGGTTCTCAGCAAATAAAGGCCAGATTTAATAAAATCGTTGTCTTAAGCCACTAAGTTCTGGGGTGGTTTGTTACTCAGCAATGTACAACAATATCACATGAACAGACTGATAAAAAAATGTAGGAATAAGTTTGACACAAATATTTCATTTTCATTAAAAATTCAGTTAAGCAGTATTAAAAACAAAATGCATTATGCATTTTAACTTTAGTCTATGTGGCATATGCTATTTCTGGGTCTTTGAAGAGTTTTATCTTAAAATCTAGGTTATTACACCTTTTACATAACATGCAGAACAAAGAGCTGTCAAATTAGAACATTAAGCATATGAATGAGACAGTAGGTTCTAATGAAACAGACCTAAAAATCAAGACCACTTACTTATTAGGCAGTCTTACGTGTGTGTCATTTCATCTAAGTTTCAAATTATTTTCTTTGTAAAATGTAGCTAATATATAAACTGCCTCACAGACTTGCTGGAAATACCAAAGGAAAGAATGTACATGAAAATACTGTGAAAACTTTAATATGCTACTCTCTATATAATCAATAAACAGATAAAATGCACAAAATACACTTAGAAAATAATGCATTCTTAAGTTTTAAAATAAACATTTCTATCTTCCAGTTGTGGAGATGTAATGACTTCAGGAGACTAAAAATCTGTCAAAATAACTTGTTAGAAGTAGGAATACAACAAATTAAGCTCCAAATTTAAGCTTTCTATCACAGTGTTTGTTGGGGAAATAGTCTAAAAAATTTTTTTAGCTTACTAGTCATAACTGCTGTATGTTAGAAATGAGAGAATGTAATTCCCTGTACCAAAGACTACCCCTGAACTTTAATACCTAGAGAGGAAAATACTTTTCAGGATTTATGATATGTACTATGAACTTATAACTTATCAAACAAACTTAATCAAGTACTGTGCTTTGAATTTAGAGTACGGTAACATAATTCATACAGCATACTTTCCAACACTTTAAAAATACCTTCACAGAGCATACTTTAAAACACTTTAAAAGTATTTTATCCCTTTCACAAGTTAAAACACATCTTAAAACACATCTCAGATAGAAAACTGTATTAGAACTAATTTTTTAAAACACTAAAATGCATAAGGTACGAAACACTGATTCTGATCAAGTACTTTTAATTTCCAAATAGTTTTATAAACATTGGATGAGAGAAAAAATGTAATCAAATATGAGAATGGATATTTATTTTAGTACTTGTTTTATAATTTTATTTTTATTTTTAAAGCTTTTATAACATACAGTTAATACTTAGAGAAAATCAGTTTTAGTATACCCACAAGCATTATCAAATCTTCATATTATACATGCTATATTCAAGATCTTTTTTTAAGAAAAAAATATATAATTACTGCTGAAGCCTATAATGCGCCCCTCTTCAAACCCATTTCTCTTCTATCCCTGTGTTCTTTCCCCTCAGATACCCATTACTCAGTTTTTATTTCAATTTCATTTTAAATTCTAATCTGATTCTAAAGATCATTTATAGTTATTTTAACACCAAAAGTTATTTTTAAGAGGGAAAACTAGCCAAGAAAAAGGCTAAATAAGTGATTCAGTTTCCTCAACCATTAACTGGATAGTATCACTACAGATCTCTTAGGATGGCTCTAAAGCTTAAGGGAGAGTGACTGTAACACCTTAGCATAGCCAGGTACTATTCTAGCACACTGTACATTAACTGATTTAGCCCTCAAGTTAACCTTATAAAGATGGTACCCACTATAATTATCTACGTCAGTGGGGCAATGTGTGTAGACATTTCTGAATGCCATGTAGAAGGGGGACTGCTGCTGGCATCTAGTGTACAGAAACCAGAGATGCTGCTAAACATACTACAAGGTACAGGACAGGCCCACAATAAATAATTATGTGGGCCAAAATGCCAATAGTGCCAAGGTTGAGAAGTCTGGATCTACATTTTCAGATACATAATCTGAGACACAGGCAGGTTATATAACTCACCCTAGAACAAAGGGCCTAAGTGGAGAGCCACTTACTAATAGCCTATTCCCCATTTGCTTCATAATAAAGTTATACTAAGAATAAAATGAAGTAGGGGCACCGGGATGGTTCAGTTGGTTAAGCATCCAACTCCTGATTTCAGCTCAGGTCACAATCTTACAGTTGTGAGATGGAGCTGGGTGTGGAGCCTGCTTAAGATTCTCTCTCTCCCTCTCCCTCTGCCCCTCCCCACTCTCTCCCTCTCTTAAAAAATAAAAAGAATAAAATGAAGTCAATATTATTTTCTATTTATCAAGTGCAAACTATCTGACCTAAGGCAGTCTCTGCTTCATTCCAAAGCAGTAATTTTTAAATAAATATATTTAAAAACAAACCGTAAGTATTAGCTCCATGGAATAGAGTAATATTTAACCTTTCCTGCTTAATGAAAATACTTGAGAACACTTTAAAGCAACTGAGACCTAAATTCACTTAAAAATACAAAAATAAAATTTATCCTAGTAATGATAATTTGTTATACTTGCCTCATCTAGTGGATCCACATCTGTTTTCCTCATCTTAATGAGTACATCATATGCCTGCTGAAGTGCTCTGACCTTAGGGTGAGAAACTCTAACATAGGCTGGGAGACAAATAAACCATAAGCTGTAACAATGACTGAACAGACACTTGGCCCATTGTGGTGGATTTGTGTAACATCTCTTCGCCAACTTATGAGCTGTTTTTATCTCCTAGAAAGAGAATAAATAAAACATTATGGTATTTGGGACACTTGGCTAGCTCAGTTGGTAGAGCATGCAACTCTTGATCTCTGGTTCGAGAGTTCAAGCCCCACACTGGGAGTAGAGATTACTTACAAAAAGAAAATTAAGGAAAAAAACATGGTATTTATTAAAATCCATTAGGGTGGGGATAAAAGTGAGAAGGAAAAGAGAGGAATGTAATGTAAAATTTGACTCTAAATTAAACATTTCACAGTTTTACTTTCATGACTGGCTTCCTACTTAGTGCCATGTGATGCCCTCAACATTCACCTACAGAAGCACTTTATCTTGCTCTGTAACTTTACTGGCAAGCACATGTTTCCTAATAGACTAGAAATCCCTTAGAAGTGGTGATCAGGGGCGCCTGGGTGGCTCAGTCGTTAAGCATCTGCCTTCGGCTCAGGTCATGATCCCGGGGTCCTGGGATCGAGCCCCGCATCAGGCTCCCTGCTCGGCAGGAGGCCTGCTTCTCCCTCTCCCACTCCCCCTGCTTGTGTTCCCTATCTCTCTGTCTCTCTCTCTGTCAAATAAATAAATAAAATCTTAAAAAAAAAAAAAAACTAAAAAAAAACTTCCTTTAAAAAAAAGAAGTGGGGATCATTCGTATTTATATAATATGATGGCTAATTAGTTACCCTTCACATAGAAGGCACTCATATGCTTGATGAATAAAAGGGTTTCAACCATTTAGAGCTTGTCAGTCCTTCAATGGCATTCTTGAAAAGTGATCGTCTTTCCACCTTTCTCCCTGCTGAAAATGTTTAAGATACCATACGTATTTCCTGCCAGGATGTCCAGTCTACCCTCCCTCACCACAGTCTTTAATTCTTTCACTGACTGACTCCTTAAAAAGACATATACCACTGTAGGCAACATAGTCTGATAAAGATCACAGACTTTCTTACCCAACAGACCGACAGTCACGTTTTCTACTTCCAATTTTCATTCTGATTTAGGTGGAAAAGAGTACATATCAAAACCACCTGCTGAGCTTTAATCAAACTATATATATACTCCCATGGGGTACCTGGGTGGTTCAATTGGTTGAGAACCCGGCTCAGGTCATGATGTCATCTGGGTTGTGAAATCAAGCCCCATGTCGGGCTCCGTGCTCAGCACAGGACCTGCTTGAGATTCTCCCTCTCCCTCTGCCCCTCCCCTGCTTGTGCGCACGTGCGTGCTCTCTCAGATAAATAACTCTTAAAAAAAAAAAAAAAAAAACTATATACTCCCAGAAGAAACCACAGAACCTTCCAGATATGTCAGACTACCATTGTGTACCTTGCACTAAAGATCCCTCTGCTGGGATGTGTTTTAAATAAAAATGTCCTGGCCCATTATGTTTTCTTATGAGCTCTATTTCCATTAGACTCAGAAGATATATTTGAAAATACAGTCCCTTGTTTTTCTAAGCTAGCCTGGGGGACAAAAATTCTGGTGTATGTAAGATGTAAAGATTTAGTAACCAAATTCTCCCATTATAAAAACTGGCTTTTATTAAGCTGGTAACAGCAAATACATATATGCTAATTTCCCTTCAGACACTGAGAGAAACGTGTACTATACGAAATTAAGGAACACTTCAGGTTACCTCTAGGTTTTGGGGGACTGTACACGAACTGTTAACACCTGAACTAAAAACTTCATTCTGAAATTTTCCATGTTTTATAGACCACAAATACATTAACAATATATGTACAAAAGGATGTTTCATTTTAACTCACACCTAACCATAGACCAACTCTTTATACCTAAATCAGACATACTATTAAAGCAAGATGTCTAACTTGTCCTAAATTAACTCCCTTTAAATGTAATATTTGGCATAAAGTATATTTACATTAACTGTGAGAGAAATGAAAATCGAAATCACAAAGAGATACCACTTCACACACACAAGGATGACTATCATCAAAAAGACAGATCATCACAAGAATTGACAGGGACATGGTACAACTGAACCTTCATGCACTGCTGGCAGGAATTTAAGATGGTATACCTATTTTGGAAACCAGTCTTGACAGTTCCTCCAAAGGTTAAACACAGAGATACCATATGACACAGCAATTCTACTTCTAGGCATTTACCCAACAGAAATGAAAACACACATCCACACAAACACTTGCACACAAATGTTCACAGCAGCACTATGCATAATAGCCAAAAGGTAGGAACCACTCACATGTACATGAATGAATGAATAAAATGTGGTATATATTCATACAATGGAATATTATTCAGCAATAAAAATAAATGAAGTATCGGCACATGCTGCAACATGGATGAACTTAAAAACATTATGCTGTGTGAAAGGAGCCAGTCACAAAAAGCCACTTATTGTATAATTCCATTTATGGAGTATTTATTATGAAACTCCTAGAACAGGCGAAACCACAGAGACAGAAAATAGATTAGTGGTTGCCTAGGGCTGTGGGGGATGGATGGGAGGGTTAACAAGTAAGAGGTGCAGGCTTTCTTTTTGGGGTAATGAAAATGTTCTAAAATTGACTGTGGTGGTGGTTGCACAACCCTGTGAATATACTAAAAGCACTGAGTATACTTTAAATGGGTGACTTGTATGGTATAGGAATTGTATCTCAATAAAGTTGTTTTTAAAAAAGTGTATTTGGTTCCCCAGGATTCTCTTACAACATAAACACAAGCATTCAAAAACTTCAGCCTCAATATCATAATAGAGTTGTAAGACATCTAGTTTACTTAATAACCATAGAGCATCTTCAAATGGTTGCCATGAGTGATAATACTAAACTATGAGCTGCATATCACATATACATATTTTACATTTTAAATTAACATGTATTAGATAAAGAATATCTGACCTGTTTAGTTCTCTTAGCCATGAGGGCTGGACTGTTTGCAATGCTATTCCCAGTAGGGTGTCTACTAAAACAAAGTTTCAACTCCTGTGGTCTGTCAAAAAGCTTAAGGTCCAGTCTTGGAAAGTATTTGTAACTAAAATAAAAAGCAAAAATAGAACTGCTGATTTAAAATTCATTAACTCTTCATATTATTACAGAATTTAGGTGAATATTTCTAAGTCTTAAATAGTACCCAATATTATTCCCCAAAATCCGGATATAGAAAAATAATGTTTTTCAAAACTGTAAGATGATGTAGTTACAAGATACACAGACTACCTACATGGAAACTTTGGCTTCCTCCCCACCCTCTAAGTTATTTTCACCCAATCCCTGGAAAACAGAAAATCCTGGTATCTTACTTAATAGAGGAATTAGTAACTTTCAACAGAAACCATGTGTTCAATAATAATTTATATTAAAAAGTAACATTTAGTATACTTTGTAATTTTGTTTTTCTTCATAAAAGTACCTTGCAGTGGTATTTAAGAGGAAAAAAAATAAATCCGTAAGATTTTTATTTTAGGGATATATCATAATTTCACCAGTCTTTATTGTTGGACATTTTTAGGTTATTTCTGAATTTTTGCAATTAAAGATCTGTGTATTTATATCTTCGTGAAACTTTTGCTTCATGTCTTAGGATAACGCCCAATAATAGAGTTTGCTATGGTCAATGTTTATCAAGAGAATGAAAATTATTATAGTCACTATCAAATTATTTCAAGAAAGGTTATACTTATATACACTCTATATAGTAGCATAACCTATTTTCAATCCAAAAGATTAAAAATGCTTCGACTCACCAATTTGGTTTGCATTTCTTTGAATACTAGAAAAATTTAATATATTTTCATATTATTAATTATTGGGATTTCTTCTTGGAAACTGCCTACTTACTGCCTTTGGCCAATTTTCTTCTGGGAGATATTGCCTTTCCCTATTTGATTTACCTTACACATGGATTCCAGTGTATAGAGATTAAACCAAAGTAAAAAAAACAAACTATAAAATGTGATCAAAATAGCACTTAATTAAGCCACTAAATTTCAGTATATACTCTTCATTCTTATGCAATCTAGGTGAGATAATATATTAATTCCATATTTTTGGAAGATAATTATTTTATACCCCCTTTGCCTCAGATATTCTTTTAGGAATGCAGCCTAAAAAAAAAAAAAACTATATGTATATACACAGGATATAGATAGCAAAGAACTGAAAAAAAAAAAATCCACAAGAGACTAGTTAAACAAATCACAATAAATGCATGCAATATGTTCATTCAAAATGATATGGCACAACAATATTTGTTAGCATGGAAAAATGTCCAGACCACTAAAGGCAGACACAGGTTACAAAGAGTATGTACAATATGAACTCATATTTGTTTTAATATAGTAAATGCAAATTTATGCACAAAAACAGGAAAGATAAACATACAGTTGTTAACAGACATTAAATATTGGTGCTTAGATGATGTGCTACTTTTCTTTTTTGGTTTGATTTTCTAAGTTTGTTAAACTGTGTATTATCATAATTATAACAACAAATAACAATCAAGTACATTTTAATTTCTTAAAAGGTTCCCATTCAAATTCTATTCTCCAAGTTTATTTTTTTTATTATTTTTATTTTATTTTAAATCCCAGTGTAGTTAACATACTGTGTTTGTATTAGGTTCAGGTGTACAATATATTCAACACTTCCATACATCACCTAGTGCTCATCATGGACAAGTACACTCCTTAATCCTCATCACCTATTTTAATAAATGATTCCTGGCGCTCTACTTTTAAGTTTTCCCTGGTATCTTACTAATGAGTAAGAATTTCAGTCTTTACATTGACAACAAAACCCCCAAACATAGGAGAAATCGCACAAAAGTAAGCTTATTCTTCTCCAGAAGTGAAATTTTTAAAGATTAAAATATGATTAAATGTTTAGGTGAACAGTGATCAACATCTGGCTTCCCTTCCAAAAAGGCTGTCCAATTTTTAAATTATAATATCTGGTAACATCTTTGTATAATATTCATCTTCATTAGTTCACCAAATTAATTTTGAAAATGACTTTCACAAATGACTAACATACGTATCTACTAATAATCACAAAAGATCAAAATAAATTATTAAAGCTGAATGCAAACAGCAATTTAAAAAAATTCCTGCTACCTGTACTTTGGTGACAGATCCTTTCCATCATCAGGAGATGGCTCTGGTGGCATTACGAATACAGTGTGCTCACTTTTCTGTGAATCATCTAGCTCTATCAATTTGGTATCTTCGGCTGAATCACAATCAACCTGAAAATAATTATTTTCTCCAATTAATCT
The DNA here is from genome assembly GCF_964656455.1 of Halichoerus grypus. Lineage (NCBI taxonomy): Eukaryota > Metazoa > Chordata > Mammalia > Carnivora > Phocidae > Halichoerus > Halichoerus grypus. Next base: position 45,615,580 of record NC_135725.1, on the reverse strand, counting down.
GCATACAGGCAATATCTAGTTCTGAAATTTTAAAACTTAAGAAAAAATACCTTATCTGTTTTCTCTGTGCCTTTATCAGGAAACAACTAGAAACGAAGAAAAGAATTCTTGGTGAAAATGTCTACTGTGAATTTATTAGAGATGATCTTAAATTCTTATTTTAAAAACTATCCCTTTTTAATACTGGACAGACAGGAACACTTCACATATATTTTGGGGGCCCTACACTGTCAGGTTAACATATAATATTTTTCTTATGGCTATTAGGAGAGAAACAATTTATTTTAAATAGGTTTTTCATAAATGCTTCACAGGGAAAAAATGGCCAGTCACGAGGGGAATCTGGCTTCTCAAATCAAAAATCTCATTGTTATTAAAACCCTGCATTAGAAATTGATACTATCTAAGCTTCCCTCTAACTGGATGATGTCAGACTATCAATTTTATAAGTAACAAAAACGTTGAATAGTTTTAATCTTATCCCCGGAGTTCTAGATCACATTGGTAGAATGGGAGAAAATCATTCAAGTCCTCTAAGGAGACTACAAAAATTATGTCATAATATTCTACCTTTTTTAGATACAATCTCAGATTTTACATACTATGGCTTACTTATTAAACAAATCAGCCCCAAGATCCACTTAGCAAAAATAAAAAACTCTATTAAAAATGAGGGGAGGGGCACCTGGGTGGGTCAGTCATTAAGCGTCTGCCTTTGGCTCAGGTCATGATCCCAGGGTCCTGGGATCGAGCCCCGCATTGGGCTCCCTGCTCAGCCGGGAGTCTGCTTCTCCCTCTCCCACTCCCCCTGCTTGTGTTCCCTCTCTCGCTGTGTCTCTCTCTGTCAAATAAATAAAATCTTTAAAAAAAATTTTAAAAAGAGGGAAAAAAAATGTTGAGTCATCACTGTGAAGAATCAACTTAAACTTCCTTACAATGGGTAAGTAAAACTCTGATATTTAACATATTTCCAAATATGCTTCATTAAAACAAAAAATATATATTTGGCAAAAGTATTTGGAAAGACATTAAAACAAAAGAACAAAATGGCATATATTGATTATCTTGCAAAAACATACAATGTTTAAAATGCATAATTGAATAAAGAAAAACTAATAGAAGAAAAAAAACAAAACACAAGACTGCATTACCCATAAAACGAAACCTTTTTAATGAACTACTAAATCTAAATGAGATTCAAGAAAAATTAGCTATGTATGGTGGAAACTAGAATCACAAAGGAAAATTATTCGTATATTAAGCCTAGAATGAGACACTTGCACACACGCACACCCCTATACTGTCTCCCTCAGATCAGCTGGACTAATCATAATGATGATTATACAGGCAGCCAAACTGTTAAAGTTTTTCTTTAACACTTACATACAGGACAAACTTTTACCTTTTCTATGCAGTCATCAAAAAATGCCAATCCAGTATCTTTATCACTTACAAAACTACATTCTTCAATGAAACGAATAAAAATCTGTGTTTTGGATAAATGAGTGTAGAATTTTGTATAGGCACGATCTCGACTTTTTAAAAATCCTGAAGAAAACAAAATTACAATTAAATTCAAAACAAAGTAGAACTAAATGTTATATAAAATATTATCTTAAACCTGTACATATCTATATTATATTCTCTTAACATATATCCACATTTATAGAAGCTTTTAGTAACTATATTCTAGTAACCCATCACTTCTTCTGCCTGATTCAACCATAAAAAACTTAACTTATACCATTAACCTTTTCGCTGAAATCTGAACCTCCTATGAGGAACCTCTAGCCCTAAAATTCTCAAGTAGAAATTTCTCTTTTATATTCTGCATAGTCTTAAGTAAGAAGGGTCAATGTCCTTCCTCTGCAATGCCACTAGACAATTCCTGTATTGGCTTGTAAAAATCTCTGCTCAGCAACAGTTCAAGCATCTTGGTTATCCCACCCTTTCCCCTGCTAACTGTAGTCATCTACTGACTTCAGGGACACTCTCTCCTTCATTCACTGAAGACTAGGGCACGTAATTCCAAGTCTTCTCCTTTCCAACTCCTACCATTATCGTTCTTCAACATCCATAAGCGAAAACCATCCAACACTTTAACGAGTTCTTAAGGCCTTAAATTTCAATGATCTATGGTCCATCCCACCTCAGTCACCAACTTCTACACAGTCACACCCTGCCTGGCCCTTTCTTGTTGGCATTCAAAACAATTCTGCCTCCCAAATCTAATTTACATATATATTACTTTCTGCCCATTACCCTTGTCTGATTTGTATTTAAGTACTCCTACCAGGCATGGGGGGGGGGGGGCTCTTTGAAATCTACAATCATTCATATCCTTTTACTTTCTACGTAACCCTCCTGCCTTCACTTCTGTCCTTATCCAATTTTGATTCCATGTCCAAATCCATCATTTCAATTACTTTCTTGTCAACACTCTGAATTCTTATGTCCTTTTGTCTTTTTTGTCAAACTCACCCAGTAAAACTTAGCCTTGGAGGAATGTATTGCCTGCTTTCTCTGGATCTACACCAGTGTGGCTGAGCACAACTCAAAAAGGGAAAAAAAACAATTCCACAACTAGGCTGATCAGAACACTTACACCTTCATCCCTGACTAGCAACCCTACTAAATTTCTGGAATCAACTTAATTTCCCTTTACCCATGTTTTCACAACTATTTCCAATTTTTTAATTCTCTCCTATCATGTTCCCTCCCCCACTTCTAAATGATCACACCTTATATTGCAGAGAAAATGAAAATCATTAAGAGAATTACCATCATTATCTCACTACAAAAATCTATGACTTTCCGCAGCTATGAGGTACTCCTTCCGTCTTTCTACAATGGCTGTGTCCCTCTTATCTAAGGCCAAGCCCACCACATGAGCCTGAGACTGCAGCCCTTTTAGTGTTCTCAGGGCAATTTTCCCTCTCTATTAGCTACTTATCAGCACACTCAAGTTTCTCTCATTTTAAAAATCTTTCCTTAAAAAATAACCAGATCCTTCCCCTTTCTGCTGTTTCCTTTCTCAATAAAGGGCGTGACAATCCATCCACTTGGTTGACAAAGACAAAAATTTCAAAGCTGTTCTTGACATCTCCCTCTATCTTATATCCCATATTCAATCACCAAGTTGTATTCAATCTACCTCCTAAAAAACATCACTCTTCTACTCATACTACCGTCAATTAAACCAGGTCACTTCCATGATCACTTGGACCAATGCGATAACCAACTAACTAGCAGATCCCAACTTTGGATGCCTCCAATTCAATCTCTGCATAGAAGGCAAAGAAAAAAAATTTTTAATACTGATCTTTTAAAAATGCAAATCTGATCCTATTACCTACTTAAATATTCTTCACTGGCTTCTAATTACTCTTAAAGACAGAAACCCTTCACTGGTCCTAAAAGATCCTACATGATTTGGCTCACACCCACCATTTTCAAGCATGGTTTTTGAGCCACTTTTCCCTCCAGCCTTTCTTTCTTTGATGCTTCAGGGCATTCCACAAGCTGTGGTCCTCACTCCATCCCTTGAGATACTAATTAGCTGAGAAATGCTTAAACAAAATAGAAATAAATTATTCTTCACAAGTAATAACAAAAAGCCTTTTTTTTCTTCTCCTAATGGATCTAGGTGATGATCAGCAAAGGCTGCTAAAATAATTAAATGAGGGCGCCTGGGTGGCTCAGTTGGTTAAGCGACTGCCTTCGGCTCAGGTCATGATCCCGGGGTCCTGGGATCAAGCCCCACATCCGGCTCCCTGCTCAGCTGGGAGCCTGCTTCTCTCTCTCCCTCTGCCTGCCACTCCCTTTGCTTGTGTGCACGCACTCTCTCTCTGTGTCAAATAAATAAATAAAATCTTTAAAAATAATAAAATAAAATAAAATAAAGTAAAATCATTAAATGGAAGGCTGATGGGGAAACTAATGAATGAATGTGCTAACAACACTTAAAACACAGTGATCAATCCTAGGAGCACTAAAAGTGGGACAACCCATGTATGCGGGTTGCAATAGGAAATAGTGAACACCATGTGTTTTTGGCACTATTTGCCAAGAAAACTGAACCTGAATCTCATCAGCCTCTAGAATAGTACTATTTAATTCAGTAACCACTACCCACATGTGACAATTTAGCACCTGAAATGTGACTGGTCCAAACTGAGATATGCTATAAATATAAAATACATGCTGATTTCAAAGCCTTAGTATGTAAAATATTTCATTAAAATTTTAAAAATTTAATTACATGTTGAAATACCATTTGGGATATTTTAAGTCACAAAAATATATTATGAAAATTAATTTCCCCTATTGCTTTTTTTTTAACTATAGCTACCAGAAAATTTTAAATCATATGTGCGACTCACATTACATCTCTATTGGACCATGTGTCTCTTAATTCAACCACAAGTTTACAGGAAATACAGATGATGAAAGAAATGTTATATAGCACCATGGGAACACGATCAGCCAAAAGCACATACCATACACATCTAGGAAATTCTAAAGGATAATTCAAAGTTTACAGGTGAAATGATGTCCTATTTGGAATTTGGAAAGAAAGGGGGGGAAGGATGAAACAAAAATGGCAAAATGTTTATTACTACTACTGCTGAAGTTGAAAGATGCTATATGAGAGTACATTATTCTATTTTCATACATGTTCGGAAAGTACCCCCTAATAAAAAGTTAATCCAAAACCCACAGGTAATTCCTATTCATTTTTCAGGCCCAAGCTTAATTGTTACTTCTTCAGGGAACCTTTCCCTGACCTAGCACTCTCACCATAGCCAATACATTCCTTTACAATACACTTAGTAAAATGTAATTAGTATTTGTGTTACTGTCTAATATCTGTAGCCCTCACTAAATACTTTCTGTTAACAACAAAAATCTTAGGCCTCAGATACTAAGTATCTTTCTAAATTCCATTAGTAATGCCACTCTCCCACTGAGAAAGAGAGAGAATATATATGAATTAGTGACCCACTACTGCCTATTAGAAAAACTGCATTATTTTTAGTCTGGCATTTAAGACGACCCATAATCTGAGTTCTAATCTTATTTTCAGCCTTATCTTTCACAACACCACTAAAGCTCTTCACTGTGGTCAAACTGTACCAAACATGCTGTTATGGGCTGAAATCCATAATTCTTATCTTACCCCCCCCATTCTTATGTTGAAGTCCTAACCCTCAGTATTTTAAAATGTTGTATTTGCAGATAGGGTCTTTAAAGAAGTAATTAAGTCAAAATGAAGTAATTACGGTGGGCTCTAATCCAATGATTAATGTACTTATAAGAAGTAGAAATCTAGGGGCACCTGGGTGGCTCAGTTGGTTAAGTGACCAACTCTTATTTCATCTCAGGTCATGATCTCAGGGTCATGGGATTGGGCCCCGAGTCAGGCTCTGTGCTCAGCAGGGAGTCTGCTTGAGATTCTCTCCCTCCTTCTGCCCTTCCCCACACCCCCCATGCTCTCTCTCTCCTTCTAATAAATAAATAACTCTTAAAAAAAAACAACAACAGTGAAATCTGGATACAGATTCACCCAGAAGGAAAAGCATGTGAAGACACAGGGAGATGGCCATCTTCCCAAATGAAGGAGAAAGGCCTTAGAGGAAACTAATCCTGCCAACACGTTGATCTTAGACTTCTAGCCTCTAGAATTGTGAGAAAATAAACTTCTGTTGTGTAAGCCACCCAGGCTATGGCACTTAGTTGCCATGACAAACTAATACACATGCCTTACACATTTGTTCTTGAGGTTTCTTCCATTCTGTTATTACCACTAATGATAACAGCTGTTACCATGAGTACTGTAATTTTACTAGTTACTTCACATACATTTAATCTTCACAACCATTCATAAAGTAGGCATCATCCCCATTTTATTAATAAGAAAAGAGAACCTCAGAAAGGCTTGGTAAATAGCAAAGGAGAAATTCTATTCAGACTTGGCTTTTATTTATTTATTTATTAAATATTTTATTTATCTATTTGACAGAGAGAGACACAGCGAGAGGGAACACAAGCAGGGGGAGTGGGAGAGGGAGAAGCAGGCTTCCCGCGGAGCAAGGAGCCCGATGCGGGGCTCAATCCCAGGACCCTGGGATCATGACCTGAGCTGAAGGCAGACACCCAACGACTAAGCCACCCAGGCACCCCCAGACTTGGCTTTTAATGCATATTGGTTTTGTTTTTTAAAGATTTCATGAGAGGGGGGAGGGGCAGAGAGAGAAGCAGACTCCCTGCTGAGGAGGGAGCCCACGACAAAGGGCTCAATCCCAGGACCCTGAGATCATGACCTGAGCCGAAGGCAGACACTTAACCAACTGAACCACCCAGGCACCCCTAATGCATATTGTTTTTTAGAAAGCCTTTCCTGATCATCTCCATTTATCTAAATTCTACCCACTCTTCAAAGTCATGCTCTTTTTCCATGAAGTCTTCTGAAATATTCATTTGGAAAAATGCTCCCTTTTTCTAAATTTGGGAACTTCTCAATGAATTATTAATTGTGTAAAATCTGTTTTCTTGAGTACACGTTCTATTTTAAAAAGCATTTTAGATTTATTTTCCATTTACTATCCCACAGAGCTAGATCTTAACACTTCTTTATATCCCTATCTAATAACTAGTCAGACTTGTAAGTGGTGACTAAATATTTAAGAGATAGGTTATCCTGAAGTTGAGATGATAAAAGTCAAAAGGATTATTAGAAAAGTACAGATTTTTTTTTTTAGTAACTAATGGGTAAAAATACAGAAACATAAAATAATTTTCATATAAATATTATTGTATTTGTAAGGTTGCTACTACATATAAGAACAGCTGAGTAAAAACAAAAGTCTTTGTAATTCCCTAAAATATACAAGTATCAAAAAGATGAGTATAGTGTTTTCCCTGAAACAAAGCTATGTTTTTCAAAAATTCTAAAAACTAGTGGCCTTATTCCAAAAACTAACTGTTAGGGAATATTGTAAAGCCAAGAACGTATAAATCGAAGAATTATGCAAAACTGAGGAACATCTAAAAGCAAATCACCAGGTATGTTCTACTAAGATGACTATCTAGTAAATATAGGCAATATCTTTGACTTTTCGTTATTAAATATCTCCAGATTCGGATTTTTCAGGGAAAAATGGAGTATAAAAATTAAAAGGAATTCTTCATAGAGCTAGATCACAAATACACAAAAGTTCATTGTATTTTAATATACGTTTTTAAGAACTTACATAGTGAATATTTTTGGGGAAGCAATACCAAATAGGAAATATTTTTCATTTCAATGAAAAGTAACTTTATTTTCAATGCCACTCACCCTGTCGGTCAAACAATGAATCAACAGCTGTGGCTTTATTTGAAGGAGCCTCTGTGATTGGTTTGAGATATGTTCTATATCCTTTTAAAATAGATGCCATAAAACGCAAAAATGCCTCTTGAATTTCCATCTCAAGTTGTGTTGTCTTCTTTTGCCAGGAGAAATCTGCTTCGATTGGCGTCATCTCAATTGCCGAACCTTCTTGAGTTTTTCGGTGAACTGACAAATGAAGAGAAAATGGCATTAATATATAGTATTAGACAAGTAATGATTAAACAATTAAGAAAGTTGTCAAAACAAAACGCATGACTTTCTGAAATTCCTCTTCATTAATGTAAAGGGATCATTGGCAGGAGCTAACAGGGAGGCTCAAGCAGACAGGACACAAAGAACACACTCAAAAAAATCATGCACTACAATATTAATGTTTTAGTACTGAAATTTTGTTTTGTAATAAGATTCCTTCTAAGCAGAGCAAAATTATGTTTAAATTTAAGAATTTTCTTATATTCTTTCATTAAAAATATTCCTTTCTCCGCACATTTACCTGAAGATAGCTGGGGATACAACTTCTTTAAGGTACTAAGCAGATTTTTGCATGGCTTTTTGGGAAGCTGCTTCCAGTTCATGTTCTTCTTTTCATCTGATCTATTAAATAAAAACATAACTAGTACAATCTGTTATAATCTCTTTTTACTTAGCAAAATTTTTACATCAAACTAAAAAAGAAAATGGAAAAGGTATTTTTGGTCAAATCACAGTTGACACGGACAGTCTGAATAAATGGTTTCCAAGGAAGTTCTCTTTACAGTTCAAACAACTTCAGTCAAATTTGGTCATCTCACTCTAATGCTCTAACACAGATTTTCAAGGCTGGAGCTATGAATTCAACACCGAAGTCTTGCTTCAAAAGTTACATTTTAGAATTACAATATTTTAAGTGACAAACTTAATTGATAACTTCAAACTACCTATTAGAAGTAAATCTCAATAAATATCAGAGAGTAATATGTAAAGCATATTCTGACTATAAATCAAATAGCATTTAAGGAAAAAAAAACTTGGAAGTTCAAAAGAATACTTCTAAGTAATGCATGAGTCAAAATATTTTAATAGAAATAGGAAACATTTAAGACTTGACAAAGATGGTGTGCCTGGGTGGCTCATTCGGTTGAGAGACTGACTCTTGGTTTTGGCTCAGGTCATGATCTCAGGGTCCTGAGATAGAGCCCCCACATCAGGATCCATGCTCAGCATGGAGTCTGCTTGAGAGTCTCTCTCCCTCTCTCTCTGCCCCTCCTCCTCATGCTCTCTCAATCTTTCTAAAATAAATAAATAAATCTTTAAAAAAGAAAAACAAAACCTCTACAAAGATGAAAGCCACATGCGCCACAGCTAATGCTATACACATCATCAAGCCAATATCATTTATGAACATCAATGCAGACATTTTAAGATTTTTAGAAAATTTAATCTGCTAGGATATAAAAAAATGTATTTCAGGAATGTGAAGATTATTCACTATTAATTGATTTTATAATGTTATTTACCACACAGAAAACGGGAGAAACAATCCTCATCTCTTTTGTACATGTACAAAAGTATAAAATTCAACACCTATTTAAGAGTTATTATTTTTAAATCATTATGTAGAAGTAGAAGGAAAGTTCCTTATTATTACGCAATCAAAACCCTCGAGTGGAGCTAACAAACCTTTTCTATAAAAGGTCAGATATTATGTTTTGAGGACCATACAGCCTCTGTCACAGCTTGTCAAATATACCATTACAGTATGAACGCAGCCTCACAGAATATGTAAATAAATGAATTTTGTAATTTTATCTCCAAAAATAGGCCATGGGCCAGATGTCAATTCTTGCTTAAAGCAAAAGTCATACTAAATGACAGAGTGCTCAAAGCATTCCCTTTACAATCAGGAGTAAGACAAGGGGCGCCTGGGTGGCTCAGTCGTTAAGCATCTGCCTTCAGCTCAGGTCATGATCCCAGGGTCCTGGGGTTGAGCCCCGCATCGGGCTCCTTGCTCAGCGGAGAGCCCCTGCTTGTGCTCTCTCTATCTCTCTCTCTGACAAATAATTAAATAAAATCTTTAAAAATAAATAAATAAATAAAATAAAATTAGGAGTAAGACAAGATACCAGCTATGACTACACTGTTCAACACTATGCTGGGATCCTAGCCAGAGAATTAAGGTAAGAATTTATTTTTTCTTTTTATTTTTTTTAAAGATTTTTATTAATTTATCTGACAGAGAGATACAGCGAGAGAGGGAACACAAGCAGGGGGAGTGGGAGAGGGAGAAGCAGGCCCCCCGCTGAGCAGGGAGCTCGATGTGGGGCTCGATCCCAGGATCCTGGGATCATGACCTGAGCTAAAGGCAGACGCTTAACGACTGAGCCACCCAGGCACCCCTAAGGTAAGAATTTAAAAATATATAAGGATTGGGGCGCCTGGGTGGCTCAGTTAGTTGGGTGCCTGCCTTTGGCTCAGGTCATGATCCCGGGATCCTGGGATCGAGCCCCGCATTGGGCTCCCTGCTCAGCGGGGGGCCTGCTTCTCCCTCTCCCACTCCCCCTGCTTGTGCTCTCTCTCTGTCAAATGAATAAATTTTTAAAATCCTTAAAAAAATAAAATAAAATAAAAATATATAAGGATTGTACATGATGTGATTGTTTATAGCCAGAAAACTGAAGAGAATTTACAGACAAAATAGAATTCAATTAAGTTGCTGTGCAGCAGATACTACATGAAAATCAACAGCATTTCTATACTGCAGCAACAAATAGAAAATGTAATTTAAAATATCATTACAGTACAATAAAAGCCAGAGAGCACTCAGGAATAAATAAGTCTAAAAAAAGATGTTCAGAGTCTTTATGGAGAAAACTGCAAAGTTTATTGAAAAAAAAAATGTAGGGGCGCCTGGGTGGCTCAGTCGGTTAAGCAGCTGCCTTCGGCTCAGGTCATGATCCCAGAGTCCTGGGATCGAGCCCCGCATCGGGCTCCCTGCTCGGCAGGAAGCCTGCTTCTCCCTCTCCCACTCCCTGCTTGTGTTCCCTCTCTCGCTGTGTCTCTCTCTGTCAAATAAATAAATAAAATCTTTAAAAAAAAAAAAAAGAAAAAAACATAAAAAGATCTATGAAGTAAAATACTACATACATGGGTAAGGAGACTGTAACAAAAAGAAGTCATTTGCGCCCAAATTAATCTATAAATTCAATAGAATTCTAACCAAAATCACAGCATAATTTTGCATGGAACTTAACAATATATTAAAATTTATACAGAAAAGCAAAGGACCAAATATAGTCAAAACAATTTTAAAGAACAAGGGAAAAGAAAGGGACCTGCCATCTCACAACTTTTTTTTTTTTTTTTTTTAAGATTTTATGTATGTATTCGACAGAGACAGAGAGCGAGCAAAGTAGGCAGAGAGGCAGGGAGAGGGATAAGCAGGCTCCGCACCGAGCAGGGAGCCCAATGTGGGGCTCGATCCCAGAACCCTGAGATCATGACCCAAGCCGAAGGCAGATGCTTAACAACTGAGCCACCCAGGCGCCCCATCCCACAACTTTTTTTAACATTACTGAGATATAATTCACACATAATTCACCCATCTGAAACGTGCAACTTGATGTTTTTTTAACATATTCATAGGGTTGTGTAACAACCCACAAATTTTAAAATATTTCCATCACCTAAAAAGAAACCCTGCACCCCCCACCTCAGTCATTAACTTCTAATTCCCCCATCTTCCTATTCCAACACAATCACTAACCTACTTTCTCTGTCTACAGATCTGCCTTGGACATTTAGTATAAATGAGAACATATAAGCTCTTTTAGCACAATGTTTTCAAGGTTCATTCATGTTCTAGACAACCTAATTTTTTAAATATATTTTATTTATTTATTTGACAGAGAGAGAAAGAGCAAAGCAGGGGGAGCGGCAGGCAGAGGGAGAAGCAGGCTCTCCACTGAGCAGGGAGCCCAATGCGGGGCTCGATCCCAGGACCCTGGGATCATGACCTGAGCTGAAGGCAGACGCTTAACTGACTGAGTCACCCAGGCGTCCTTTAGACAACCTGACTTTTAAGCCATTAAGACAGTGTTATACTAGCAAGAGGCTAAAAGAGACCAAAGAATAGAATAATAAGCATATTATAAATATAAAATTGATATGCAAATTAATATATAATATGGAGTTGTAAAATATAAAATATGTATAAATATAAAATATAAAAATTGATATGCAATGATATTAACACTAAAGACCACTGGGAAGAGATGAACTGGTTATCCAATATACAGTGCTATGTGAGAATTATTTACTCATATAAGAAAAATGAAATGGTACTTCTATGTCATATCATACAGTAATACCAAGTTCAATAGAATTAAGGCCCTAAGTGAGAAAGGCAAAACCTTATAAATTTAAGAATATCCACAATAGGGGTGCCTGGCTGGCTCAGTTGGTAGAGCATGTGACTCTTGATCTCAGGGTTGTGAGTTCGAGCCCCTATGTATGGCATGGAGTTTACTTAAAATAAAAAATTTAGAAAAAGAAGAAAGGAAAGGAAAGGAAAGGAAAAGGAAGGAAGGAAGGAAGGAAGGAAGGAAGGAAGGAAGGAAGGAAGGAAGGAAAGAAAAGAAAAGAAAAGAAAAAGAAAGAAAGAAAGAAAGAAAGAATAATATTTATGACCTCAAGGCAGAGGATTTCATAATCAAGAACTAAAAATAACAACCAATAAAAAGAAACTAATAAATTTGATCAATTAAAATAAGCTTCTGTTCATCAAAACACACCATAAATAGAATGTAAATACAAATCAGTGTGGGAGAAGCTATTTGCAAAGCATATAACAGACCAAGAATTAACCAGATTATATAAAGAACTGATACAAATCAAAAGAAAAAGACAAACAATCTAATAGAAAAATGCACCAAAAAAAGGAAAATCCAATTCACAGAGAGGAAAACCAAAGGGCACCACAATGTATACAACCCTGAAATAATTGTTTTTCAGGGATAGCAGCTGAAAAACAACAAAATGTGTGCCACAGGAAATATTTAGTGGTTCATTACTTCAAGGCTTTAAGTAAGTCAAAGTATACACAGTAAAGAGCTACCATAATTATACAGTTTCAAAAATAAATGGCAGATCCATTTCAAAAAAATTTTAAGTGATAGGAAATGTTTTCTTCCTTCTTTACGTATTCCTTTGGTTCACTTAGGGATATTTTCCCAACCTATCGCACTGCTGTTACCACTGAAGTCTCACCACAATTCTTACTCTCTTTATTTTCTGCCAATCTAGAATAGGAAAGAATAAAAGTACTCCAGGATCTGGAGTTTGGCACCAACACTAAGGAATTTTCAACAATTACTGCCCTTTCCCACTTTTTTTCCTGGGGTTGGGGGGAAGGAGACTGGCTCTTGAACATTGACCCAGAGCTGCTTTTATTAATGTCATACTCTCGTCTCTGAATCCTCAGCTACATACACCACTGCTGTACATTTTATCACCTCTGGTAAACACAAAGTATGACTTATTTTTAATATAAATTTCTCTGCAATAAGGAGTGCCTGGGTGGCTCAGTCGGTTAAGCGTCCGCCTTCGGCTCAGGTCATGGTCCCGGGGTCCTGGGATCGAACCCTACATCCAGCTCCCTGGTCAGTGGGAAGTCTGCTTGTTCCTCTCCCTCTGCTACTCCCCCTCCCTTTCCCCGCTCGTGCTCGCTCTCTCTCTCTCTCTCTCTCAAATAAATAAAAATCTTTAAAAAAAAAAATTTCTCTGGAATAAAATAGATCCCTAAAAAATTCAAATCTTGACAATAAAGGAAATGGCATAATATCATCCTATATTCTAACTAAACTCAAACAGGTAAACTCATTTTTTCAAAGCTTATATACGGAATCTGAATTAAACCTAGAAAGCATATCATCTCTTGAGCTCTGAAAGCAGTGTTTAACCTTTTTTTTCCAAATTCATATTCTCTTTTGACAAACAAATATTTTCTGCCTACTGCCAACATTATTATCAAAATATAAACTAATGTTGAACATGTTCTTTTCCAAAGTTTCCAGGATTCTGACAGTTGCCCTCATTGAGAATCACTGTATTAAAGATGAAAACTTATTAACAACATTAAAAATAGCATATTTCTAGATGCTTTCAATGAGCTGTAACTACATATGGGTGAAAATATAAATGGGAGATAATATAAAAAGAATCAACTTACACATATAACATGTTTGTATCCAAGTCAATGCAAACAACATCTTGTGGTGGGTCATGAAGATCAAAATACCTCGAGTCAACTCCAACTATAAATGGTAAAGGTGCACTAAGGACTGCGGCCAGTGAGAGAGGACAAAGGGGAATATATGGGCACTGCCACTGAAATGGAAAGATCATCTGGGAAAAAAGTTTTAAAAAATTAACCAAATTTGAAATTTGCAATGAAAAGTATGTCATTAACTAATATTACTGAAAGGGACCATTAAAAAGCAGTGAAGTGCAGTTTCTTTTACCTTACACTTCATTCCGAAAACTAAATGACTATAAAATATTACGAAGCAGTACTATGAACCAACGTGATTAAAATCTTCAAGCATGACAATTATCACAAGCACAATTAAAAATGCTAACAGCTCTTTGCATGCTAATTCTTTTAATGCCATATAAAACCCACATCCACATTTTTTGGAAAAAGTCAAAGCAGAGAGAGAAAACTGCCCCCCAAAATTATAAAACAAACTCATGATCTTTAACTCTTATGCATTTCATTCTCAAAATAACCTTTGACTAAAATCCAACTAAGAGCTCCAAGGACTGAAAAAAATTAAAATGATTCTCTTAAAAATGTAATAGTCAACTGAAAATTTCAATAAAAAATTTCCTAACTGCTCAAATAAACACAAAATGATCCAACTTCAATGAAGCTTGGCATCTTAAAAAATACTAGTCAGGGCGCCTGGGTGGCTCAGTCGTTAAGCATCTGCCTTCGGCTCAGGTCATGATCCCAGGGTCCCGGGATCGAGCTCCGCATCAGACTCCCTGCTCAGCGGGAAGCCTGCTTCTCCCTCTCCCACTCCCCCTGCTTGTATTACCTCTCTTGCTGTGTCTCTCTCTGTCAAATAAATAAATAAAGTCTTTAAAAAAAAAAATACTAATCAATATAAAACATACCTCAAGAATCTTTACAAAGCTCTACCTTGTGTCATATGTGAAAATTCAAGTTTTGATAAATTAAAAAACAGACTAAAATTTTAACTATCAGCTAATATAAAAATTCTAATCACTGATGATAAAAGTTTTCCTCTACTATAAAAAGCCTTGCTGTCTCTTCTCTATCATCACTCATCCCAAAGAAATGCCTATAGCATTTATTACATCTGCCAGTTATTCCAGATGGTTGTTCAGGATAGGATTTTGTCTTCAATCATTTATTGACGTGTCAAATATTTCTGCACTTAGTATGAGCCAAGCACTGTTCTAGATGAGGCTATTAACAGTGAATAAAACAAAGACTGCTGCCATCCTGAGATTTATAGTTTAGCAAAAGGGTCAGCAAACTCTGTACAAGAAAGATAGGAAATACTTTAGGCCTCGTGAGCCATATTGTCTCTCACCAATATCTAACTTTGTCTCCAACCATGAAAGCAGTCATAAGAAGTATGCAAATAAATGACCTATGTTTCTGAAAAACTTTATTTACAAACAGGTGGCAAGCTGGATTTGACCAGTGGGCCACAGTTTGCCACCACCTGGTCTAGCAAAAATAAACAGAGGACGTGTGTACACACACACACACACACACACACACACACACACACACACACACACACACACACACACACACCCTATCATGAAGTGCTAAGTGCAAGCCAAGTGATGGGGATTAGAGTTCAGAACAGGAAAGAGGAGAGCAGGTTCTACTGCTTAAGAGGCCAAACAGGAAAGACTTGGCTAAGAAAGTGACAACTGAGCCTACACCCAAAGGAGGTATCTAGGAGACATCTAGGAGGAGAGTGCTTCTAAGAGAAGGAACGGTTAGAGCAAAGGCCCTACAGTATGGGGCCTGCCTACTATGCTTGAGGAGGAGCTTGTGTATTGGAGCTGAGTAAGCAGGGGGCAGAGTAGCAGGAAATCAGATCAGAGGACAGACAGAGCCACTCCCAAAGGACCTTGCAAGGACTTCAGATACCTACAGTGAAAACTATCTTCCATTCAACAAAAGGTACATTACACTTGCAACTATGTAAAAAATTTTTAAAACAAGACTAACAGCAAAATGTGACACCCTTGTATTCACCTTTGACTTTTACAGCTCAATCATAAATAGGGTCATTTTTACAAAACTACTCAGTGGTTTCATCAATGTTTGCTATGGGGCTCCATTAATTCTTTGATATTCTTTGATATTCAAATCATTCTTCTGAAGGACTTACCCTGTCATCATTCCTTTCCATTTTCTCTTCTTTAAATGATAAATTGCCAATCTTCCTTTATCAATGGTTTTGCATGCAATTCAGGCAGTTCAACAACCGCCAAATCCTCATTTATCAATGGTTTTGCATGCATTTCAGGCAGTTCTCCAACATCAGTTACATAAATTTCATGCAATCTTGCATTTTGCATAAGATTTCCAATTACACATTACAATTTTTCCACCTGTTCTTACACTATATTGCTGAAATCAATCAAGACACTGGGCCACAAAGATTCTGAGCAACGAACATAGGTAAACACTAATGTTTTACAGGACCGAGTGGGAATTTCTAAAACTGTTCAGTTCCTTAACAAATATTTTCACGTTACAATGGCTTTTGCTTTCATATGCAACTGTGGAGGTTTGGAAAATTAATACACAATGAGGACCTCTGCTCCCCATAAACTATCTCACATTGGTTACTTCAGTTTTTAGTCATAGTAGCATTTCTCTGACCAAATTAAGATCTTGGAAACATATCCCATTTGTTGATTTAACAGGTATTTATTGAGTGCTTACTTACTCCATGCTAGTAAGCTGTGATAAGTGCTGAGGACACAGGGATAATAAAGAGATAGGTCTTTATTTCCATGTGAATTACATTCTTAATATGGGGAAGGGAAGACAGGACAGTCAACTATTTTCAATTAAACATATAATGAAAAATAAAGTTGGAGAAATGGAACATCCAAAATTCTATACTATGATCTATAAAGCCCTACATGATCAGACATCTAATTGCAATGGGAAGCCATCAAAAAGCAGAGGAAGACTTGATTTGATTTATGTTTTACATAACAGCTAAGCATTTGTACATTATCCTATTTCACAATCATTTAGAATTTCCTATGTTACTGGCTCACAATAATCTGATTAAAAGTTAAAACTGGGAGTGATTAACTGTGTAATTCATTTGCATAATTTTAGGGCAGATGAAATTGGCCAGTCTCTTGTTTAATATAATAAGATTTATTCATGAGTTTTGTTATGTAATCATATAGATTATCTGAAGTACTCTAATATATGAAAAATCAGAACCTGAAATTTTCTCTCAAATAGAAGTCACCTTTTTTTCTTTATACTTACTATTCCCTTTGCCACTCTATTATATTTATGTTAAACATTTCCTGGTAATTTCAAAGTTGCTTTCATTGAAGGAAATTTCCCTTTAGAGTAAAAATTCTGTCAGTTATCCTGTACTATAAGGACAATTCTATACTCACGGCTACAACAGCTTCGGCTACTCCAGTCAACACAGCTGGCCTGAGAGAATGTAGCAGAATCTTACTCTCAAGTAAAACAAAGAGCAGCAGTGTCGCACAATTCTCAGGACCCAGATTCATTAACAAAATGCTGAAGTTTGCTCCACTAGGAGAAAAGAGAAAAAGATGATTATGAACTATTTCGCTAAAATATGTTACGATTTGCTTATTAAATTATTTCCTAAATATTAGGATTGAGAATCTAGTGCTAATTTCAAGTCCTGATTTAGTTATCACTGAGAAGTAGCAAATTTAATGAGATAATATAACAGAATGATTCAAACTCAACCTTTGGTAACAAAGGGGAGTTTATCAGGGAAGATTTTCCCAAAGAATCATTTGAGTTGAGTTCAAAAGAATGGAAGTTAGGGAGAAGCCAACATATGCAGAGGCAATGAGGCAAGAAAAAGCTACCATCATTTCCAGGAAATTGAAATACACTTATTGTGACTAAAGCATAGTAAGAAAGGGGCAAAAGATTATGTCAAAATAGAAACAACACAATTATATTTGCATTCTCAAAAGGACACCTGGCTGCAGTGTGGATAATGAAATGAAAGAAAAAGAGTACCAATTAAAAGGGTAGTAACAAAGTTGTCCAGGTAAGAGATCATACTATCTGGACTAGTGATGCAGATGAACAGAAGCTAACAGATTTGAGACATTTGGGGAGGTTAAAATCAGTTCACGCCGAATATTTAGCTACGAACTGGATACGAGGAGGGGAGAGGAAAGGAAAACAGAGGTATTCCCTACACCCAATCTTGCAACGCTCATCAATATTACATTTTTTAAATGGTGGATGGCCCACCATCCATCCAGCTATCAAAGATAGAAACATTAAGGCTATCCTTATGTAAAAGATAACATTTAACTTTATTATCCTAGCCCTTAAAATATTTTAAAGCATTCTTCTCCCAAGTGAATGAAAATATCATTTTAGATACTATTAATTACCTTAGTGGTAAAGGTGTAGAAACTGGCTGTGATAATATTAATGCATCATGGACTGAAAGCTTCAAAAAAAAAAAAAAAGAAAAGATGAATTATCAAGCCAATCTTGAAACCTAAATATTTATATCAAGGGTAATATAGAAAGTAGTTTAATATGCAAACTGACATAGTTTCAGAAATATACTAAGATATAAAACAATAACTGTATTTACTCAGAGGTATTATATTAGTTCTTTTAAATTAAATGGTTAATTCAACTGAATTTTGATTCAGTTAACTGTTTAAAACACAGTTATTTTAAAATTATGAAATAACTGCTTTTTAAAAGCTTCAAGTTTATTTACTCTATAGACTGGCAGGCATTTGGCAATCGATTACTATATATTAATATCTGCTGAAGTACATAACTGAAGTACATTCAAGATTAACAATATTTGCCTTAATGCCACCATATCATATATAATGTTGATAACATCTTAGAAAACAATTTTTAAATAGCTTGCCTCTATAGATAGATCAGTACCACTCGAAGTGCCAGTCTGCAAACTGTTACTGGTCCAGGAAAAGATTGTATATAAATGGAGAGCAAACCATTTAGAAACTTTAATGGCAATATGACACTGCTCCTACCCCCAAGTACATGATCAGAGGGCTCTTGTCTTTGGACAGGGCACAGACATGTCCATGTCTACACTGCTCACATGGTAAGGTGCACTTTTCACAAGCTGTAAACTTATATAGGTCTGCCACTGATTGGAAATAAAAAGAAACTGGTCCTTTAACATAGAAAGTTTGAAGACCTTTCATAGACTATTTCACTTTTTCCCTTCAACCACAAATCATTTCATATTTAATACTTATTAGTTGCTCTGACTGAAAAACATGCCCATAACAGAATTCTGGGTTTTACATTATTAAAATCAGCTACATAAAAGCCATGCACAGACCAACGATGATAATGTCATGAATCAAAGATTATATTTATTCCAATTCTGACCACCCAAATAAAAGATAAAATACAGGAAATT